>NC_043016.1:20065586-20285586 GCF_006345805.1 Octopus sinensis | reverse complement strand
ATTGATAAATTATATTTAGCACATTATTTCAAATATCTGATATTATGCAAATTTCTTTGTAGTAAGTAAATGCAGATTTAAAAATTTTAATTTAATTTTATTTTTAGATATTTTTACTTTTCTTTTATTGATTGAATTAAGCATTGACTCTATGAATCATATTTTGCTTAATGATTTTCATTAGGATTCTTTTCCTATCTTTAATATTATACAGTTGCCTGTGTAGGCATGCACACTCAGACATACACACATAAACCCACCAAACCTACCCTACATGTTTGATTAAGCAAACAACTGAAAAAGATTTGAAACCTATTAAATTTTGAACCAGTAAAGACTATGAACAGTTCAGTATCAAGGTGGTCAATAAACAATTTAGTTTATGAAACTATTTTTTATTTTATTAATTTTTCTATTGTTCCTTAGGTAAGTAAGATCAGTACCTATGACACTTTCAGGTCCTGCAAGACTTGGGGAGGAAGGTAAAAGAATATACTAACACTGAGGACCTGGCCTGAATGCTAGCAACAAAGAGGACACTGTTAAAAGCATTCACGTTCCAGGACATGGTGTTGAATTTGGCAATGGTTTGAATCTACCACTCAAGAATTGGAATAGCCCCTGTGATGAACTCCCACACAGTTTCTCTCTACTAAATTTCAGTCATGATGGTTTCAACTTGAGGGTTTGATAGTAGACTTACCCATGGTGCAGCTTAGAGGGATTGAAACTGTATTATTGCAAAATAAACTACTAGATAACGAAGGTAACTTGTAATGACACTCTTAATTTTCTGAAGATAAACAAAAACTCAAATGGTTAAAGCTCTAATTACTGATTTTGAATGTAAAATATAACAGTCACTAAAAAGTGCAGGGTTGCTGTGTGGTTAAGAAGTTTGCATATAGTTTTAGCCTCCATTCCACTGACACAGCACCTTGGGTGTCTTCAACTTTAGTCCTGGGGTGACCAAAACCTTGTAAGTGGATTTGATAAATTGAAAGAAACCCATTATGTATGTGTGTGAATGTGAATACATACATAATACATACATACATTCATGTGCTTGTGTGAGTGAACGTATGTGTTTGCATGTGCATTGTTTGTTTATGTTTGCATTCACTTATATAAAAGTTGTGGTTTAAGAGCAGTGATGCTGTTGTCACAATAGGTCATCCATTCGCTTTGTGTATTCAAAAGCATATGGAATAAGAGCATATGGATCTCTTACTTGAAAAACATAAAATATTAGCAACAGGGAAGGCACCCAGCTATAAGACATACCTCAATAATATATTCATCTAACTTGTGATAGCATGAAAAAAAACCCAAAAAAACAGACACAAAAATGAATGAACAAATTGAAAGTAATTTTGCAATAAGAACAATTGTCAGTTCTACCTTTTCTAGGATTTGCTGTTTGTAAAAGGATGTTACTACATCATATACCAATGATGTC
Organism: Octopus sinensis; assembly: GCF_006345805.1. Classification (NCBI taxonomy): domain Eukaryota; kingdom Metazoa; phylum Mollusca; class Cephalopoda; order Octopoda; family Octopodidae; genus Octopus; species Octopus sinensis. The sequence continues at coordinate 20,284,127 of NC_043016.1, read as the reverse complement.
TGTGTCAAGAACAATATGAATTCTTTCTCTCTCATTAATGGAAATATATTTAGAAATATTTTTATTGAATCAGTCTGGCAGTATTCAAGTATATGAAATATCTAGGTTAAAATGATAAATTAAAATCCAAAGACATGCCCTCTCTTTCCCAAATCAGGATAATTCCAACTAGAGTTTCCATGAGATTCTTGTAGATCCCAATTGGTGAATGCAAAAATATCTTGTAATGCTTTGTTTTTCACAGCATACCTCAAAGGTCAGAAGAGTTGCCTAGTATACATTATGTAAAGCACTGTAGATGCAGCAACTTATCTCTTGTGATGTAAATTCTAATAGCAAATTTTTTAACAGCTTTAGTTTTATCAACTGCAGTGATTCTTAGAATTTTACTTTGACTATTTTCTCAAGAGAGACATTATGAAAGTTATTCATCCAGAATAGACTATTTTAGACTACGATATTTTATTCTTGTGCTTTGAAAATAGTGGTCATTCCATTTTTATTCAGATTGTTTGCAGAATTTTATAAGCACTTGAAGCTTTTAAGCAGCTCTGTTGTAAATGGTGAATGTATATTTGGTCCAGAACAATTGCATTCAAAGACATTATCCAAATTTTCAAGCTTATTTCAGCTTGAATTTCAAGATCCATAGATAATTTACAGCCAAGATTTTATAAACTTTCTACATTTTGCCAGCTGAAATATATCTGCTTTCTGTCCAAACCTGCAGCCTGATAAGAATATGTGTGTGTGTGCATGCACATGCATGTGTGTATATATGTATATATATATATATATATATATATATATATGTACACACATATATAAGTATTGCCACGCGGTGGGACTGAACCTGAAACCATATAGCTTAGAAGCAAGCTCCCTAACCACACAGCCATGCCCACGCCTACGAAAAATGTATGTGCGCATATGTACATGCATTTTTCGTAGGCGCAGGCATGGCTGTGTGGTTAGGGAGCTTGCTTCCAAGCTACATGGTTTCGGGTTCAGTCCCACCGTGTGGCACTTTGGGCAAGTGTCTTCTGCTATAGCCCCAGGCCGACCGAAGCTTTGTGATTGAATTCGGTAGGCGGAAGTTACTGCCGTGTGTGTATATGTGCGTATAGCTGCTTGTGCCTCTCCGAGAGAGAGAGAGAGGACATATATGCATGTATGCGTGTCTACACACACACACACACACACACATATTCTTATCAGACTGCAGATTTGGACAGAAGGCTGATATATTTCAGCTGGCAAAATGTAGAAAGTTCATCAAATCTTGACTGAAAACTATCAGAAGATATATATCTTCTGAATCTATGTTCTTCATCTTTATTTCTTTAGATTTTCTGTACCCCATTACCTGAGGCTATTCTTGAAACTTCTACATTATCTTAACCTCCTAATTTTTACTGTCTATCTTAAATATTTAAAACTGTTCCATATTCCTATATTAGAATTGCATTTCTCTATAATTCTTTGCAAGTGTTAATTAGTGTATTATCATTCAGTCATCCTAAACACATCAACCCATCTAACAGTAAAAGTAATAGATTTTGTTCAAGTGGGTAAAAAATAGAAACATGCTTTTACACTTTACACTAGACTTCACAATGTATGCTTATTGAACTACAAGTACAAATTTGTTATTGATTTTTGCTATCTTTAAATAAAAACTTCTGATGTTTGTATTCTCAACCATGCCAAACAATATTCTTTATTTATAATTATAATTTATATGTTATCTTCCTTTTTTTTTTACCACAAATATTCTCACATTTTGTAAAATCAATCATTTTTTTTTTTTTTACTCTTTCATTCTCATGTGTACAGTTTATTTTCAACCACCTGTTTATTTATAAATTTAAGTTCACTTATATATTTTACTGTTGTACATCCATACTTTTCCATTGATAGGTAAGAAGAATTATTATAGAAAATATCTTTACAGATGGATGCTCTTGTTATCACTAGCCACTTAACTCTGAAGGAACCAGTTGACATCATGAGACAAGCAATTATAGACCTTGTCAGGCTATAGTCATTAGGTTTGAACTCAAAACTATATAGTTGAAGTACTGTACTTTCACTTCATGTATTTTCCCTCCTATAAACTAAATTTTACTTTTAATAACTTTACAGAAACATTTCTCTTTGGGGAAGTGACTGGGGAGATGGCTGAGACAACAAAATATATGACTAAAATCATTGCAGCATTTAGTTTTATTCTTCTAATGCTGGTTTATTTTTTATTCATCAAGTGTCAATAAAATAAATATTTGCAAATTACTGGATTTAGATTGTTTTTGTATTTATCTAGTCAACTTTTCAAGTATAACAGAAGATTGAATATCTTTGTACCCTTTTTTTTTCTTTCTTTTTTTTTCCCAATCCTGCCAGATGTCATATTTCTTAATTTTCTTACATGATTTGTGTTGTTTGGATGAATTTAAAATGATTTGGGATGATTGAGTAGCTATGGGGAATTAAATGTTCAGTAGCATGGGCTATTCTTAATAGTAACATGTATTATTAATAAAATAGCTCATAAAATATAATAAAGCATAAATAAATAATTGTAAAATATAAAGGTAAATAAAATGTGCAATAGAATTATGGTGTTATTCTTGATCTAAAAGATGAAAATGTAATCAATAAAGCAATATTCAACAGGCAATAATATAACCTCTACTGAAACTTATTTCTCTTTAAGAAAACTATTTGTTTGAATTAAGCATTTTCTTTTATTTCATTTCATTGCACTCAGTATTAGTTTTCATTCTTCAGCAACTTCCTTGTAAGGTAATAGAGAACGCAATTTAAATAGTCCTGAATACATTATTGCAGAATAATGTAACTTGCATTATAAATTAAGGAGCATATGTGTTTGTTTTGTTTGTTTGTTTTTTCTTTCTTTTCCCAAGTCTTTTGACTTTAGGGTCTTCATTTGTGACTGGCCCTTTAAGGACAAACATGTGAAATCTTATATTTGGATTAATCAACACTTTGACATTTGAAATATATTTATGAATCAAGTACTATTTATACTGCTGGTGCTGCTGCTAATAGTAATAATAATAATAATAATAATAATGGGAATGCATACAATTAGCTTCTCTGCCCTAGGTGTACGGAAAACACTAGGTGAGAAACGGAAGAAAATTTGAAGAAAGAAGGAAAAAAAAATAATAATAATAATAATAATAATAATCAGTACCAGCTAAAAATAAATAATGGCTATTAATTTTTATGGATTATACTTCTGCTATTGTCTGGTTTTAATTTAAGATGTGGGTAAGAGGTTTATTGTAATAATAGAGAATATTTTCCTGTATATTTAAAAGAAGTCAATTTTGGTGGCGTCGTAGCAGGAGTGATGGAATTTTACATGTTGATTTGAAATAATTTCTTCTTAATATAAAGTGAATATATATTTCTTTACTACCCACAAGGGGCTAAACACAGAGGGGACAAACAAAGACAGACAAACGGATTAAGTCGATTACATCGACCCCAGCGTGTAACTGGTACTTAATTTATCAACCCCAAAAGGATGAGAGGCAAAGTCGACCTCGGCGGAATTTGAACCCAGAACGTAACGGCAGACGAAATACGGCTATGCATTTCGCCCGGTGTGCTAACGTTTCTGCCAGCTCACCGCCTTCATATAAAGTGAATGTAATTCAACACATCATTTAATTTAAATTACATAATGTTTTCAGTTATTTTTCAGTTGCGTGTTAAAAGTTCTATTAGTTCATAGGGACACCACAGTGGTATCTTTTACTAAAGATGGAAAAATTACACTGAAACACCAATGTCTGACAGTCAATCCATTAACAACATTTGGAGCATGTTGTGTTTTTAACACAAGTCTCTAAGGAGTTGTTCTCCAAGACTAAGCCCCCCAGCAGCACTGTTCCTTGTTTGCTTGCACATGAATGTGCTATAAATGGTGAATGCATTTTTTTTTCTAATGATATTGGTTTCTAACAATTTGAGAGAAGGACACATTTGATTAAATCAGCTTTAGTATATTATTGATACATCATCGAAAGAAGTCTGTCATATATGTTGTAATAAATGAAAATGATAGTATATGCATGCTACAATAGCAAGGAAATTTATTCACAATTAGTCTATTATGAAAAAGGAACTCAGAAACAATGTCATTCTAGTATCATAATTTTTTTCAATTCAATTCAATTTTTATTGGCTCAAAAAGCAAAAGCAAGGCCATGTAGGGGGACAGGGAGTTATGTACAGGGAGGGTGGTCATACAAAGAGTTCAGGCCATTTCTGGTCAAGAGAGAGACTTTGAACCAAGCGGTCGTCGGCATTTTCACTATCTCGTCCGGCAGCTTATTCTGCGGACCCGCAACCCGGACGGAGAAAGCCCCTCTCCTTCGATTCAGATGAAATCGTCATAGATAGAGCTTTTTGGAGTGACCCCACAGCCCCTGCTCTGGAGCAGGAGTGAAGAACAGCTCTTTCGAGATGTTACACTTTCCGCTTATGATGTTGTGAAAAAAAAAATAAGTGCAGCAATTTCCATTTACAATGAAAATGTTACCATAGTTGGACTATTGATTTACAATTACACTGACGACTTATGACCAAGAGACTCTTTTGACACCAACTAAACTTTAAACCTTATAAATATATATATATAACATGAATTAATTTGCAGGCTGACAAGAAAAAGATTAAACCTATAAAAAATACATATATTATATAGGTGCAGGTGTGGGTGTATGTCGGTATCATTATAGAGCAACATCCAATAGAGACAAGCACGGTTTGGACACAAAACACATTTTTTGCTTCATCGTTTTCAATTCAAAGTTAATTTTTTCCATGGCAAATGACATATAATTTGAAAGCTTTGGATGTGAACTTTCTTCTCATATCATGTCACAATCCCTCAAACACCTTGGTATTTCCATGCATATACAAAGTTTTCCTCTTCTTTTTCTTTTGCCTGATGAATGATACCCCGTGTTCTAATTCAATGTTCAATCCATTCAAGTGCCATAACTCAGGTTTTCTTTAAAATTATATGCATGTAGATGAATGTTTTAGCTTTATTTTGATATAAAACTCGATGGGGGTAGGTCAGATAATCATTATGAAATATAAAAGTGAAAATTTTATTGCTAATTTTCACTTAGAAAAGAACATGTTTTATACCATGAGAAAGAAAAGTTTCTTACTAAATCAAGGACATTACTGATTCTGGCCAAGGTATAGCAAAAAAGTGCAAAGTGTAAAAATGAAAGTGGTGTAGTGATGCTTTTTGTATACAATTAACACATATTGATACTACTTGTGAAACTGACAGATTCTCACTCTGTGAGAGGTCATATGGAAGAGGAATTCAAGGCTTCAAATAACGATATTGAACTAGACTTTCAAGAAATGGACAAGTTAATTGTTAAGTAAACATATTTCTATGAGAATTTGCATTAAATTGAGTTAAATAGGTCCTCCTAGAGTCCAAAATTGGCATGTAGTCATTGTATTGATAATATTGTTTATTCCCTATTGCTTTGAACTTAGCAACATATGAATTTTACCTTGTGCATATTCTTGTACAAGTGAATTTCATATTTCTTAGAGAAATATTGGGCTATTGAAGTCCAATGTGATGTTTTTTTTCATTTATCTTCCCGATTTTGAGTACAGTCAGATATTTTGTTGTAATGTTTACATTTTCACAAGTGCTGATTTTCACTTTTATATTTTATAACAATTATCTGACCTACTGCCATCTAGATTTATATCAAAGTAATTCTTTAAAAAATACTCTAGCTGCATGTAAAATCACCAACAGAACATGAGTTATAGTGCTCAAGTGCATTAAACTAGATCAAGTGCTATCATTTAGCAGTCAAAAAACAAAAAAAATACAGGATAAACTTTGTGAATGGATGGAAATACCAGCGTGTTTGAGGGATCCTGATATTTTAGGTATGTGTCAGATTTTGATTAATACTATATGAGAACAAAGTTCACATCCAGAGTTTTCAAACGATATATAATTTTCCAAAGAAAATAGGTTTTTTTGTCATGAAAATGATGTACCAAAAAATGGGTTTTTGCATGGTCAAATTTTATGTCACCCCTTCTACAGTGCTTTCCAAGGATACTTATTAAATCTATAGTAAAGCTCTAATGTTCGAGAAGATTCAGTTTTATACCCCATACCAGTGTATCAAAACTGAGTCCCTAACAAATAATGGATCTCAATATAGCCATGTATGAATATACATGAAATGCTTGCACATTGCCAGGTTGTCATGGGATGTGCTAGAAAAGCAGCTAAACTCCCTTAAATCACATAGCTTTTCATCTCAAAATATTTTCATAATTTTTTTACCTATTATAAGGGCTTTTTAAGTGCCTAAAAACCTGGCCTAAATCAGACAAATTTTTCTAAAAATGCTTCTCCCCATCATTTCCAAGTCCGTGGTGAGAAAAAATGGGGAAAATCCCCATCAAAACAGAAAATCCAACTTATGTGGGCATCCTGATCTGAAATTCTACCATTTATAGCCATTTTCAATAATCTAATTAAAATTTTATGGAAATGCTTTTCATGCCCCAGAATCTCATGATTTATTTACCTCCATACCTACTACAAATGCGCCAAAACCTCAATGTTCGTATGACTTGTAGTTTTGGATTTAGCTAGGTCTGAAATCACTTCAAAAATCAACCATTTGGCTCATGTAACAAAATAGGCTTTACATAAGTATTTAAAATATTGCCAAAAAAAATTTTTCTTTTCACAAACCTGAAAAAAATTTAGCAACTACTATACCATGGTCACTACTAATTTCAAGATGATTATCACCTCAGTTTCAAAGATATTGCAAACATAGTTACTTATTCATTTATGCAAATTAGACAAAATTTCAACCATTTCACTGACCATTCAAATTGTATTTCCTAAATTATTCATCCAAATTTCACAACTAAGGTATCAAAATGTTTGTTTTTAGATGCTCTTCAAGAAAAAGTAAGTAGTAACTGACTGCAAATAATATGTGTGTGTGATGTTTGTAGATATAGGTAGATAGAGATATACAAGGGTAAGATCTGAGGATCCAACTGTAGAAAGTTTGTAAGCCTCAAACAGTCTGTGGCAGGTATAGAGAACAAAAAGTGGACAGTGTATGATCAGGAGCAATAACAATTTATTGACATCAAAGGTTCCATATTGAAATTATGGAGAAATATGATAACTGTAAGTTTTTGTATAGCTCATGGTTAACAACTTGAGGGAGTGGAGAGGGTAAAATTCAGGTTACATATGTTTCTTAGCTAGCTGATCCTCTGATGTAATAATTATTCAACTTGGGGTACTAAACTTAGCTAATCATCAGGCAAAGATTAGCTTAATTAAATGAAAGTTACGTTGTCACTTGGAATTTCTAAGTTAACTCACGCAGATGTGAGTGGAAATTCCAAAAGACAATGTAGCCTTAATTGGCCTGATGATTAGCTAAGTTGAGTACCCCTTGTTGAGTAATTATTACATCAGAGGATCGATCAACTAGCAAAGAAATGTGTAGCCTACATTTTACCTGTTCCACTCCTTCAATTTGAATATATATATATATATATATATATATATATATATATATATACTAGCAGTATCGCCCGGCGTTGCTCGGGTTTGTAAGGGAAATAACTATATAAGCATTTTTAGAGAGATATAGCCAAAAATGTTAAATTTTTTTAATCGTTGACTCATCGTAGACATTTTTAGAGAGTTACTTCCCTTTATATAATAGCGAAAAAATGCATTAAAATGGAAAAAAATGGTGGTAAATTTTTTTTTAAATCGTAGACTCATCGTAGACACGCGCTAATACCCAGAAGGGCTCGATATGAATCACGACTATAAGATACCCGGTTTTGGTTAAACTGCACCACAAAATGTGGGAGTAGTTAGGAATCTAAATCGTAGGAGACAGACACACAACCTCTCTTTTATATATAAAGATATATATATATATATCGTTTTTGTATTTGGTTTGAAAGATTCTTTATGTGAATTCATGTGTTGAAGCATATTTTATTGTGTCTGGAGAGAGTCATTCTCTTTTAGTGCCTTATTATTTAACACACTCACCAATTTCCACTCATTTACTTATTTATTTTTACTAAAACTTTCACTGTGACTATCAACCTTTTCAATAGTCATTGACTCTGTTATCGGAATTGTGTTCTTTTTTTTTGTATGCAAGTGTGTGCATCAGTGTGCATGCACATACACATGTATGTATGCATATATATTGTATGCATGTGTACACGTTTGTGTACACGTTTGTGGAGGCGCAATGGCCCAGTGGTTAGGGCAGCGGACTCGCGGTCGTAGGATCGCGGTTTCGATTCCCAGACCGGGCGTTGTGAGTGTTTATTGAGTGAAAACACCTAAAGCTCCACGAGGCTCTGGCAGGGATGGTGGTGATCCCTGCTGTACTCTTTCACCACAACTTTCTCTCACTCTTACTTCCTGTTTCTGTTGTACTTGTATTTCAAAGGGCCGGCCTTGTCACTCTCTGTGTCATGCTGAATATCCCTGAGAACTACGTTAAGGGTACACGTGTCTGTGGAGTGCTCAGCCACTTACACGTTAATTTCACGAGCAGGCTGTTCCGTTGATCGGATCAACCGGAACCCTCGTCGTCGTAACCGACGGAGTGCTTCCATCCACACGTTTGTATGTATGTACTCTCCATGTTTGTGTGCATGCATGTATGTGTGTGTGTATGCATATATATATATGTATGCATGTGCGCATGTGTGTGTGCATTTCTGTGTGTACCTCTGTCTCCTGTGTGCATGTTTGCGTGTGTCTGTGTGACTATGTATGTGTGTCTATTATGTATGGATGTGTCTTCATATGTGTCCTTGTGTGAAGTGTGTATATGGTCATGTGTTTCAGTCTTCATTTGTATGTATGTGTGTTTGTGTCCATCTGTCCATATTACCTATGTACCTATTTATCTGCATATCTACCTGTCCATACGCATTTCCATTTACCCACATGTATATACATATATACATACATATATATATGTATATTTACATACACATATGCACACACAGACACACACATGCCTATATAATAGCCTACTAACAACATTGTGTATATATAAACTGGGTATTGGGATATGACACCTATGTATATTTCCTGTTTTGTACTGGGGATGTTTCATTAATGATGACATACTCTTGTACTTGTCTGAGTGTTGGATCCTTCACATACTTGGATAAGAAGTCAAGTTTACCCAGTGTGCCTCCATGTTGGTCTTTGGCATGTTGTTAGGGTATACAGGATTGTTTTTGTTATCATATTGTCTCAGATGTTCATTTAGTCTTCCTGCAATGGTCCTAGATGTTTCACCTATGTATATTACGTTCTTGTCTTGATAAACACCCTCTATGCACCTTATGCTGTACACTACATTTCTAGTTCTACAGTTAATGCCATGCAGTTATCATTGGTGCATGTGGTATTCTCAAAGGGGTATGTCCTACTTAGTTGTTATCTGATGGAGTTCCCTGGCTTTTCAACAATCTTAATGTTGAGTTTAGCTTCTTTCAGAGCTTTCCTAAATCTACAGGCTAATTCTCCATGGCCTCTACAAACATCACTCCTTCATATTTGTTGATCTTGTATACCACGTGCTCACCTTGTTTACTTTGTCGCAAATTCTTTGTATTCTATTCCAGTCTCGACTTCTATATCTAGGGTAGGTACCACTGGTTTCATTACTTATAATGCTATCTAACTTCTTTCTAGCACCCCTGCATACCAAACCCTATCTTTCTGATCATATCCAGAGAATTGCATGCAATGATGAAGTTCTGTACATGCTTCTTTGTTTCATAGGGTCTACATAGTAGGGACATTGTGTTCATTATCCTAACTAGATTTGCTATCTGTATGCTGATTTTCATGTTGTGTGACAAAGCTGAGTTCTTGTGAAAAGCATATTTAGAAGCTATAGGTTTCGTGTAATAAGAACGGAGGAGCTGCTCTCTGTTGTTCACAGTCTCCACCCAAAGTTTAGTATCAAGGACAGGGAGTCTGCTCTTAGGGTGCCTAGTGGAGTAATCTATAGTTATCTTGATCCCTTGATGGATAGAGTTAGCTACATGCTGGATGCTCTCCATTATGCTCCTCTCAGTTTCTATATTGCAGTTACTAGAGTCTGTCCTAACTAGAATGTTAATGTCATCTACATGCTGACAGTAAAGTAAAGTAATAGTGGTGGATTGTTCTGCTAAGGATTGCTTTAGTTTTCTGTCCCACTAAGTCATGAAGAGGTCACCACACCTACACCTTGAACCTGCATATATAGTTTCTTTTTAAACTTTACTATGTGGTTCTTCAAGGTGGTTCTTATGCTAGCCCCCTATTGCATGTGCAATCATTCTTTTCACCTGATTGTTGTTCTCAAGGTTTTGGGTGAATTTGGTCCAGCCACTCCAGTGCTCTGCAGTGCTTTTCTTTGCTGCTGAGGTGATGGTGTATGATCTTCCCCTCTGTGACCTGATGAAGCAGAATCTACCTAGGTCATGGTGTGTGTATGCGTATGTGTGTATATAAATATACATATATATGTATGCATATATATGTGGGTAAATGGAAACACAGGTAGATAGACAGGTAGATATACAGATACATAGGAAATATGGACAGATGGGCACAAACGCACATACAAATGAAGAATGAAACACATGACCGTATACACACACAAGGACACATATGGAGATACACATCCATACATATCAGAGGCTCATACATAGTCACACAAACCCATACACAGACACACTCAAACATGCACACACAAGGAGACAAAGGTACACACACAAATACATACACACACACACACACACACACACATGAACACAAGCACACACACACATACAAACATGAACTCACAAATACATGGATATGCAGAATACATGCATACTTACATATATGCATACACACATACATGCATACTTACATATATGCATACACATACATGTATACACACACATACATGCATGAGTGTATGCACATGTACACTGATGCACACATATGCATACAAAAAATAATAGAAAAAAGAACGCAGTTCCGATAATGGACAGTCAATGACCATTGAAAAGGTTGCAAGTTGCAACAAAAATTTTAGTAAAAATAAAGAAGTAAATGAGTGGAAATCGGTGAGGATGTTAAATTAATAAGGTACTAAAAGAGAATGACTCTCCTCAGACACAATTACATATACATATATATATATATATATAAATATAGGGATGGTATTATTAAAATACTATCACAAGTGGTAAGCGAATTATTAGCCGTACAGGCAAATTAATAAAATATATGCATACAATATTAAATATGTACATATATACACAAGGGTACTAGATGAGTACCTATATCGCTAATGATATATATATATATATATATATATATGTATGTGCCAAATGATAAGAAGACAAAGAAAATTCTTTAACACATATCAGGACTAAGAGGACGACTAGAAGACGACCAACATGGAGAAGAAGGGTCTGGAAGCTTAAAGACCCTGCGAATGGACAGAGATTTAGAGACATGTTACTTGAAGCCTTTGACGAAATAGAAGGGGGTATAGCTACACATGGAGTAGAAGACAACTGGACGCTTCTGAGGAACAACCTGCTGAAAGCCACTGACCAGATCTGTGGCTGGTGCAAAGTCCCCTCAAGACCCAAAATAACGTGGTGGTGGAACAATATTGTTGACAGGGCTATTAGACAAAAGAAACAGGCTTGGAAGGACTGGAAGAACGGTGGTAGCAAGGAAGTGTATCAGACTGCCAGAAGGGAAGCTAGGAGGCAGGTGTATTTAGCCAGAGGGGAAGCAGATAAGAAAAACTTTATAAAACCATCTACCTTCTCTTTTTCTGCATAGTAAACACGGCCACTTCCTAGATGACAGCAGAGTCCTGTCTTCTTTTATTTTCTTTTTGTTAAGTTTATTTTAATGCTTCTCAATTCTTGGTTTGACTTCACATTTGAAATCTTTTTCTCTAATTTATCATGGATTCAGCATTGGGTTGAAAATCAAGCCATAATGGATGCCAGCCTTCTTGCTAAATTCCTTGCTAAACTCACTGACAACTTCTCCATACATGGCTTACTCATGTAAGCCATTCATTTACATCTAGTTTTCATAATGACCACCAAATTTGAGAGCATGGTGCCCTCTTAAAGGCCTTCTTCATGCTGTATTCTTTACTTTATTTGTGAGATTAAGTGCATAGTTCCCACAATTCTCCTTCTTTGAGATATAAAATACTTCATGTCTTTGAGTTTCATGCTTCTTTTTTGCTAAGTATACCTTTCTTCTAAGTCATTTGCATCGCAGAATTCCAAATTCTTTGGTCCTGCTTCATTTCATGTAAGATAACAAAATCCCTAATGTACATTGGAATAGTTATCATGGTGTCATTCAAGTCACCAGCCATCATAATGAGGTTACTGTTGTCTGTCATTAGGGTAATTTGCTTGAGGGCCTCATAGAAATAGTCCTGCTTATGATCAGAAGTCTTGATTTTGGTGTATATGCAGTTACCATTGCATTACTCAATTATTCTATCACATACCCTGGCTACTTTAGTTACTTAAGCCATTTCTCTGCTAACAGTATCTCTGCTTTTACCAATTTCAATACTTTTACCAACCAGAAGAATTTGTACCTGCATTCCCGGCCTATAAGGAGTGTGACTGAGATTCCATTCCATCCTGTCTCTTGTTCTCACATACATTTATTTGCCTCCACTCTAGTATCTTTACAATCTGTCGAAATCTAGCTTTCACAGTGCCAATATTGATGATAGATGCTCTAAAAATATGTACACGACTTGGGATAAGTGTGTTTCTGGTGGTATTTTTGTTGTTTGGCATCTATTTTCTGAATCTTAAAAGAAGTTTATATTCTTAATTTTAACTGCAAGTATTTTCTCAAATTTGGATTGGACAAGAAATTACAATCAGTTAATGTAGGAATTATGAAAGATGGTGGTAAACAAATGTGCCAGAAGATATAGATCAGAATCAAATATATTTTTTTCTAAATTTAACAACAGTTGTGGATAGCAGTATGCTAGAATTAGTGACTGGGTTGCAACAACAATGGAAATAAGGAAGCAAACTTAATTCTTTAGTACATTAATGGGCAACATTTCCTTCTGTGTGTGTGTAGTACCAAGAAATAAAATTTTAATTTTATTCTATTTTTAAATTGGAAACTACTTTTTCATACCTCTTAAAAATTAAATTCTAATTAGAATAAATTTATTTTATATTTTTTCATCTAAACAGTTTATGATTAAAAAATTTTTTAGATCAGGTTTATTTTAATTTTAAATTTCCACTTAGAAAGTTTTGGTTTGATGAAATGTTTACTCTTTTACTTGTTTCAGTCATTTAACTGCGGCCATGCTGGAGCACCACCTTTAGTCGAGCAAATCGACCCCAGGACTTATTCTTTGTAAGCCCAGTACTTATTCTATCGGTCTCTTTTGCCGAATCGCTAAGTGACGGCGACGTAAACACACCAGCATCGGTTGTCAAGCAATGCTAGGGGAACAAACACAGACACACAAACATACACACACACACATATATATATACATATATATGACGGGCTTCTTTCAGTTTCCATCTACCAAATCCACTCATAAGGCTTTGGTCGGCCCGAGGCTATAGTAGAAGACTCTTGCCCAAGATGCCATGCAGTGGGACTGAACACAGAACCATGTGGTTGGTAAGCAAGCTACTTACCACACAGCCACTCCTGCGCAAGCTACTTACCACACAGCCACTCCTGCGCCTATTTGAGTATTTTTTTTTTAACAATTTTGACTAGCTGACTTGGTACTAAAGTAAGTTGTTTGCATCTTCATTGTGGCTTTCCTACATCATCATCATCATCATCATCATCGTTTAACGTCCGCTTTCCATGCTAGCATGGGTTGGACTACAATATGAAGTAATAATTAGCATGCAAATAAAATATTTATTATTATACAAGTAATATTTAAAATGCTGCTTTATTTATTTTCCATTTAGCTAACATTATTTTTATTATGTATTTATATCTGTACTCTTATTTGTTAAAATTCTTTCAAGATTTCAGTGTCTAGTTACACCCCACCCTCCATAATGTAAACTAAGGTAAGAATTTTATTTATAATCAATCTGCAGAACAATTATACAAGGATTACAGTGTGCAGCAACATTGTTGTTCCTACTGCACAGTAGAGAGAGAAGCTATTTTAAAATTATTGCTCTCAAAGCTTTTGTACTGCCAAATTTAATTTAACCTTTCATTGCTCTGAGGTCAATCGGACTGGTATCATAGTAATGTATAGTTTATATAAAAGTAAAATAAAAATCATTGGTAAGTTTGATTAAAAATTATTTTTTGTTTTAAATCTATAGAAAGGTAATTACTAAAACACACAAATATGTTGAAAACATGAGTAAGTTCTAATTCAATTTGTTTTATTAAAGTTTTCTCACACCTACATGGAGATTCTTATAGATCATTTGAAAACAAATAAGATTATCAAACTCATCTTTATAAACAGATTGTATGATGCTTGTGTATGAATGGCTATGCTCAATGGTAGTAAAACATAGGCTCTGAATGCAGAAGACATATAGAATAGTATCCTCTGATAGATGTGCAACATAAGTGTGCATGTATGACAAGTGGAAATGTGTTGAGGGAAAATGTTGGGCATAAGAGCATGCAAGACTAAAGAAAAAAATAAACTGGTAATCTGTCGGTTATAATTATAAGGATTCCAGTTGATCTGATCAATGGAACAGCCTGCTCATAAAATTAACATGCCAGTAGCTGAGCACTCCACAGACACACGTGCCCTTAACATAGTTCTCAGGGAGATTCAGCAAGACACAGAATGTGATAAGGTGGCCCTTTGAAAGACAGCTCAGTGGACTGGAGCAATGTGAAATAAAGTGTCTTGCTCAAGCACACAATGTGCCACCGGGAATTGAACTCATGACCTTACAAAAGTGAGCCAAAACCCTAACCACTAAGTCAAGCACCTTTAAGAGAGAAGATACATTAGTTTGGACATGTGATGTGTATAAATGAAGACAAGCTGTATAAAGAAATGTTGATCGCTTAAGGTGGATGACACCTGTGGATGAGGGAGAACATAGGATGAAGTAGTGAAGGCTGATTTCAAGATGTTGGGCCTCATGGAAGAGATGTCTGACAATATGAGGTTCTTGAGAAGCATGTTTATGAGAAGACATGCTTGCTTCCCACGCATGAGTTGTTGTCAGTGTTGTTCGTACCACTGAAAGAAGTCACCACGCTGGTGTAGAGCTGGCGAAATATTGAATGAAAAAGAAGCTCAACTGTAAGGTAAGACTTTTGTTTTTTGGGTCCAGTTGAGGTTTGTTGTTTGCTGTAATTATTTTTGTACAAACAAGAAGTCCTCACTGGATTCTGAACTCTGGTCTGCCTACAGTTGGGCAAAATTGGTTCACGTTAAGTGAATAGTTTTTATTCTCATTTAATTGTGAGAATCATTGTTTTGAGGGTGTTTCTCACCTCCAAAAATTGGTTCACTTAAAGTGAATGGTTTTTTTTTTCTTCAAATAATTGTGAGAATTCTCCGAAGATAGAACAACTTCTTTACCAATTTTTGTGGAAGCTGTGTTCCAGTTGTGGCATTCTGGGTTCGAATTGGATAACCAAATAGGCCTGGATTACCGAGTGGCCAGAAGATTTTTTTGTTTGCTTTCTTTTTTGAACTGTAGACTGTTTTCTTTCCTTCTATCTTTTTTGTGACTTTCTTTTTTCTTGAACTGTTTTCTTTTTTCTTCCTTCCTTTTTGTTGTGACTTTCTTTTGATTTCTTTCATTTTTTTCCTTCTTTTTTTGAATTTTTCATCTTGAAATGTTTTTGAACTTTTTATTACAAAAAAAAACATGGTAAAAAAAAAGGACAATGTTTTGGAGTGGGAAATTGTCCCACCCAAACAATGGATGGAAGACTTTAAAGAGAGGACAGTGGTGTTGAGGACTTACACGACATTGTCGCCCTATTTCAAAAGACTGTTATTAAATTCATCTCCAGGGGAGGTCAAATATGCAACAGTGTGGTTGCTATTTGACACCCCTGAGGGGGCTTGCAAATTTATGAGCCAGCCCTTAGAGGGCAAAGAGATTTTGTTTCTTCCCACATATTGTGGGAAGAAGTTGACAAGAGTATGGCTCTGTGGGTTGCCATCCGGGATAGGACCCGAGTGGATAGAAGAGACTATCTGCCAGGGTCTGGGTAACAGTGGAGCCAAGCTCCTCAATGTGAAAATTTTGCTTGCGGCTGATTAGGTTAGATCAAAGGCTGTTTTGACCCTGTGGACCCAATCAGCCAAGAATCTGGTTTTTCCAGATTTTTTGAAAATGGCCAGGTGCAGGTACCCAGTGATTCTTGAGGGACGCCACGCCAAGTGTCACCTGTGCCTAGAACCAGGTCACATTAAAAAGAATTGTCCCCAGGACCAAGGTAAGGTCCTGGAACAGTTATTAAAAGTAGCATCCCCCTCCCCCTTTGGAGGGAGAGATGGAGGCAGTCGAGGAGGTGGAGACCTCCTTTAAAAAAAGGGAAGAAAAAAAGGTGGGCAACAATGAAGGATCCAAAGGCTGCGGGAGGGAAGGAAAATCTTCTGGACAAAACAGAACTTCACCCTCCCATGGCTCAAGGAAAAAAAAGAAAAAGAAAAACAGGACATTGCTAGTGGTTCGTAACACACTGCCAGCATGTCCTGAAACCTCAGTGGTGAGAATTGTGCCACCGACGGAGGAAACTGTGGCCCCTTCCTATGCATTGGATGAGGAATTTGTAATCTTCTTCCATAAGGGAGGACGTTAGAAAACTTCGTGAAGAATTTTTTTAAAAAAAGGCTGGAGGGAAAGGATTCTATCCTGCACTGAGGACCCTGATTGGCCTATGCAGGTGGCTGCAGAGATCATATGGAAAATCGACTTGTGCAGGGTAATGAACTCCTTCCCCGAGGATATATTTAGGTTTATGTTGAAGTGGCCCGACTTGGCACCGTCCAGGTGCTTGAATGAGGCAAGGTGCCTAGTTGGGAAAAAAAGGTAAGAGGCTTCGTGCCTCATTTTGTTATTGAATATTGTGAACAGTGTAAGAGGTTTGTTGCCTCATGAATGAATTATAAGAGATCAATGTTCTTGGGAAACAACAATCAGTGGGAATCGCTTGTTGCCCTCATTAATCATCATTTTCATTTTTCATTTCATATAACATTATGTCTATACCCAGCCCGCAGCTTCCTCTCTCTATGTAAGGCCTGTATGGCCAATGTATTGAAATAGAGAAGACATGCTCACTTTAGTGAAACTGAGTTCTGGAAACGCTGTATGATATCTATATTAGGGATGATACTCTCTTTGCATCAACTAGGAGGCTCAAAGCTGGGCATTGAGCATACCTAAAAAGCTCAATTTAAAAACTATAATTTATCACCTGTGAAAATTAGCATTAGAATTTAGCTTATATTACCCCTACCATAAACCCATATGTAACATTAAATTTTTCACACGTGTCCTACCCCAATAAACCATACTACATCCCCTCTTCATGTAACTGTGCTTATCTCCCCCTCCCCACTCCCGCAGCCTAATCCTGTCCTCCCTGCCCTTTCCAGCTGTATCATTTCTATCCTATGGTTCCCTCCCTAGTCACTGCATTTCCCCACCCCTTTTGCATTCACATGAACTCCCTACTCATGCACCCTGAACAACCCTCTACCATCCCGACTATATTCACATCTTTGTTACCTTAAGAGTCCTTCCTGGCACATTTCCACCATCACTCTCGCTCTCTCTTGCTTTCTTACTCTCACACTTGCACTCTCTCATTTTCACTCTTTCCCTCACTCATTCTCTTTCTCTCCCACCCTACCCTCCCTCTCTCTTTGTCTGTGACCAGAGAGTGACCATGCATCTCTTCTACAGCAAGACACCTGTTTTTGTCCCTCTGTCATACTCTACACTTTGTACAAAGTTCCCTCTTTCAATGCCACCCAGTTACTTGATGACCTCACTGGTGCTGGTGTCACATAAGAAGTGGTTGGCTTTACAAAGGGCATCCAGCCATGAAAATTGTGCCAAAGCAAACCTTCCCACTGCTGGCATCATGGGAAAAGCACCCAATCCATTCTGTAAAGTAGTTGGTGTTACAAAAGGCATCCAGCTGTAAAAAAGCACATGAAAGGTGATAGTGGAGTCTGACACAGTCCTCTAGCTTACCAGCTCCTGTCAAACTGTCCAATCCATGCCAGCATGGAAGATAAAACGTTGAATGATGATAATGATGATTTTATGTGTGTGTGTGTGTGTGTGTATATTATATATATATAATATATATTATATATAATATATAATAGGAGGCGCAGGAGTGGCTGTGTGGTAAGTAGCTTGCTAACCAACCGGGTTCAGTCCCACTGCGAGGCATCTTGGGCAAGTGTCTTCTGCTATAACCCCGGGCCAACCAATGCCTTGTGAGGGGATTTGGTAGACGGAAACTGAAAGAAGCCTGTCGTATATATGTATATGTATGTATGTGTGTGTGTGTTAGTGTGTCTGTGTTTGTCTCCCTAGCATTGCTTGACAACCGATGCTGGTGTGTTTACGTCCCCGTCACTTAGCGGTTCGGCAAAAGATACCGATAGAATAAGTACTGGGCTTACAAAGAATAAGTCCCGGGGTCGATTTGCTCGACTAAAGGCAGTGCTCCAGCATGGCCGCAGTCAAATGACTGAAACAAGTAAAAGAGTATATATATATATATATATACACACAGAAAATTAAGAGGAATGACCACTAAAGTGGACACCCTATATGCTAAACATAGACGTCAAATCACCATTACCACAAAGAGTATGTTCTCAAGAAAAAAATCTTAGCAAAATGCAAAAATGAGCAAGACATTTTTGCATTTTGGTGTTTTGTTGAGATTTTTTTCTTGAGAACACATTCTTCGTAGTAATGGCAATTTGGCATCTATGTTTAGCATATAGGGTGTCCACTTTAGTGGTCATTCCTCATAATTTTGTATGTAACACAATTTTTAATTTTCGGATTTTTAAATATGCTAAGCCACTGGTTTTAATTGGTTAACATCAATTTCTACCCTTATAATTTAATTATATATATATTGATAAAAATGGTAAGATAACAAAAGAAAGAAAGAGACCTCGATATTACGTATATAGAGGAATTTATCTGTAAATGTAATATGTGATAATTATTCGATAGCCAAGATAAAACTCGAAGTTTCGGATGCCGAGGTGGAAATCCATGCCACCATCTCTTCAGTTATCCAGCCATCAGAAAAACGCTATGAAAAATGACCGTTATTGACCACTATTTAGATAAAAGAGCTATTCGAATGACCGCTAAGTAAGGTAAGGGGGTATAAAGTTCATAGTATTCGCGTAAGCATGCCTGTTCATACCTACACATGTGTGCCTGCACACCCATGTGCGGTCTCTGTGATATGGAAAGATGGCTCATCTGGAAAGGCAGCTTAGACCCCGCTACATGTCTGAATTCAAAGACAGAACTTTTCGGATCATGCCCATATGTGGCCAAATTTTGTTACGTTTTTGTTCCCCCTGCGACTACAAATAGAACTTGCTTTCTATATTGTGTCCACATACAAGTTATTTATCTCTTTATACTTTTTACTTATATTTCTTATAATTTTTTTTATTTTATTTATATTTTTTATACACATATTTCTTATATATTATAGAGAATTTGGTTTATAGGTTTATTGCTTATATATTTTTTTACACATAATTTTTTTCTGTACTCTACCTCCCTCCCTGCATTTTTTCCTGTGTGTATATAGACATGTATGTGGAATCCTTTGTGTGTGCGTGTGTGGGTATGTGTGTATATAGATGTTTGCATGCATGTGAGCACGTGCATATATAGACATATTTTACTCAGTGTTTTTACACATTTTCCTGTATTTTTGCCCTTAGGTTGGGGATTTTTTTGTGTTAGACGTATGTATAATCCTTTTTGTGCATGCTTGTGTGTGCATATATAGACGTGTGCAGGTATGTACATATATGGGCATGTGTGTGTGCATAAGGGTATGTGCGTATATAAACATGGTTTATCTCTTTGTATACTCCCTTATGCCTTTTTTCTGTATTGCTACCCTTAACCCTATTTTTTCTTGTGCTTGTGCATATGTAGATGTATGTATGAACTTTATGGTGCGTGTGTGTGGGTTTGTATGTATATGCATATACATTTAACGAAGGATGCGAGTGAGGATATGTATGTTTTTCAAGTGAGGGTGAATGAATGTATGCGTATGCACATGGATGTGTAGGCGCACATGTGTAGGTATGAACAGGCATGCTTACGCGAATACTATGAACTTTTTACCCCCTTACCTTACTTAGCGGTCATTCGAATAGCTCTTTTGTCTAAATAGCGGTCAATAACAAAGTAATTTCCCTTTGTATAACAGTCATTTTTCATAGCGTTTTTCCGATGGCCGGATAACTGAAGAGATGGTGGCATGGATTTCCACCTTGGCATCCGAAACTCGGAGTTTTATCTTGCCTACCGAATAATTGTCACATATTACATTTACAGATATATATATATATATATATATATATATATATATATATATATATATAGGGTGTGATGAATGAACTGTCTAAATTATCAAAAATGAAAATAACTCTGACATCTCTCATTTTAACAGATATATTTACCAAAATTGCATAAAAATATCTTGAAATACTAGAGTAAATTTATTCAATAAAATTGCCATAGGCTTCAACCACACCCTCCAGACGACTTCAGAATCTCCTGCAACTCTTCTGGACAGTCTTCTTAAGTTGATGAATGCTGCCATAATCCTTGCTTTTAGTTCATCTTTGGTGTTACAAGGAGTTTTGTTGGTCTCTCACTCAACTGTGCCCCACACATAATAATCAAGGGGAGTTGCACTCTGGGGAGTTAGGTGGCCAGATGTCAGGGGTGATGTGGTCACAGAAATTGTCTGACAGCCATGTCTGGGTTCTCTTCCTTGTGTAGCATGATGTAGAGCCCTGTTGCCAAACATAGGGTCTTCCAGCAGTCTCTTGACCCAGGGCAGCACTACCTCCTTCAGGTACTTGATGTATGCCTCTGTGTTAAGCCTGAGGCTATGTGGTAAGATGAATGGTGGTATAATGTCACATACGGTGGCAAGCTGGCAGAAACATTAGCACGCCAGGCGAAATGCGTAGCCGTATTTCGTCTGCCATTACGTTCTGAGTTCAAATTCCACCGAGGTCGACTTTGCCTCTCATCCTTTCGGGGTCGATAAATTAAGTACCAGTTTCACACTGGAGTCAATGTAATCGATTTGATCTGTTTGTCTGTCCTTGTTTGTCCCCTCTGTTTAGCCCCTTGTGGGTAGTAAAGAAATAGGTATAATGTCACCATCACTAGTTATCACTCCAAACACCATGATGTTGACTGGGTGTTTGATTTTTATCACTCTCAGTACATGTCCTCAGATTGCACTGTTCTCAGATTTACACCCAAACATTCTAAAATTTTCATATTGGAGCTTCCAGCATGGATTCCAAGCAGCGCAGCATGTTGTTTCCAAATTTCTGGCAGAGCGAATTGTATCATGGTGCTGTTTTTGTCACAGACAGTGCCCAACTGACTCTACTGTTCAGTGTCATCGACATAATCAAAAACAAGCAATGCGGATGCACAAAATAAAAAATATAAAATGGCAAAAATTTACCCATTGCACTCTGTATTTTACTTGTTTCAATCATTTGACTGTGGCCAAGCTGGAGCACCACCTTTAGTTGAACAAATCGATCCCAGGATTTATTCTTTATAAGCCTAGTACTTATTCTGTCAGTCTCTTTTGCCAAACTGCTAAGTTACAGGGATGTAAATTCATCAACATTGGTGTCAAACGATGGTATGGAGGTACAAACACAGATACACAAATACATACACACACACACACACATATATATACATATACGATGGGTTTGTTTCAGTTTCCGTCTACCAAATACCCTCACAAGGCTTTGGTCAGCTTGGGGCTATAGTAGAAGACACTTGCCCAAGGTGCCACGCAGTGGGACTGAACCCGGAACCATGTGTTTGGGAAGCGATCGTTCTCTTCAAGTGAATTAAAAAATTTTTAATTTGGTTCAGAGAAAGAATACCAAAATGTGGAATATGGATTGACCCCCTCACTTTGGCAACATCAAAGGGAGTGAAGCAGCTATAGTGAACCTTGACCCATTTGTGTTCTTTCATTGTGCAAACACCAAACCTGGAACCTTCCCTATGTTGGATCATGAAATTGCATGCCAGTGTGCATGGATACATAATTTCATGTACATGTATACTAATATATATGTGTATATTCATGTACACGTACATGTATGTATAAGTGTATGATTATGTCTGTATATGCATGGGTATATATGGGTGTGTTTGTATATGGTATATACATGAATGTGCAGATATTAACCCTGACTTGGAGTCCTTAATATTAATATATCTTGATTCAAATGAATTCCACAAATTATATACATGCATAAGAAGGAAAAAGGGATTTATAAACCCAGGCAGACATCAATAAAGCATTCAGTTTCAAATGAATCTGGTTAACTATATCAAACAAACAGACACCAATAAATGCATGAAGAATACACATCCAAGGTAATTCCTTATGTATGACAAAGAGCTCCAAACATCATTTAGAAGAATTTCAACAAAATTCACAGCATTATACAACAAAAATACAGAGAGGCATAGCAGTGGCTGTGTGGTAAGTAGCTTGATTACCGACCACATGGTTCTGGGTTCAGTCCCAATACATGGCACCTTGGGCAAGTATCTTCTACTATAGCCTCGGGCCGACCAAAGCCTTGTGAGTGGATTTGGTAGACGGAAACTGAAAGAAGCCCGTCGTATTTATGTACATATATGTATGTGTTTGTGTGTCTGTGTTTGTCCCCCAACATCGCTTGACAACCGATGCTGGTGTGTTTACGTCCCTGTAACTTAGCGGTTCAGCAAAAGAGACCGATAGAATAAGTACTAGGCTTACAAAGAATAAGTCCTGGGGTCGATTTGCTTGACTAAAGGTGGTGCTCCAGTATGGCCACAGTCAAATGACTGAAACAAGTAAAAGAGTAAATAGAGTAAGAGAGGAAATCACATCTTTAATTGTAGAATTCACTCTACAAAGCTGATAATTGTTGTGTCAACATATTTAGATACAGAAAATATCATTCAAATTAATATACCTGAAAATCTATGTTAACACGTTTTCAAAGTAATCCAAAATTAGTGAAGTAAGAAAATATCTCCAGTACATATATGCATACAAAAAGAATGTTAAGAAGAAATATAATCTAAGAAAAGCTATTTTTATATTCAACTATGAATAACAAAAGAATAAAAAATAAAGCATCCACTACACTCTCGGAGTGGTTGGCGTTAGGAAGGGCATCCAGCTGTAGAAACTCTGCCAGATCAAGATTGAAGCCTGGTGCAGCCATCTGGTTCGCCAGCCCACAGTCAAATCGTCCAACCCATGCTAGCATGGAAAACGGACTTTAAACGATGATGATCATGATAATGAATTCTATGTTACGACAATTAGGAACATAATGATTCTACACCATGACAATTAGTTATCTATTTATTAAATGTAGTAAACTTTTTTAGAAAAATTATGCTTGTGTGAACATGTATTCAGGACATATTAAATTTCTGACATATTAGTTTGAATGATAATTTTTTTTGCATGTTCATGCAAGAGAAACAATTATTGGCTTTGGAAGGGGAATTCAACAATTAAAGATGTGATTTTCTCTATACATATTTTATATATATATATATATATATATATATATGGCTTCCATGCCGGTGGCATGTAAGAGGCACCATTCGAGCGGGATCGTTACCAGTTTCGCCTTACTGGCACTTGTGCCGTTGGCATGTGTAAAAAGATTCGAGTGAGGTCGTTGCCAGTACCGCCTGACTGGCCCCAGTGCCGGTGGCATGCAAAAGCACCTACTACACTCTCAGAGTGGTTGGCGTTAGGAAGGGCATCAAGCTGTAGAAACTCTGTCAGATCAAGATTGAAGCCTGGTGCAGCCATCTGGTTCACCAATCCTCAGTCAAACCGTCCAA
Organism: Octopus sinensis; assembly: GCF_006345805.1. Taxonomy (NCBI): domain Eukaryota; kingdom Metazoa; phylum Mollusca; class Cephalopoda; order Octopoda; family Octopodidae; genus Octopus; species Octopus sinensis. The sequence continues at coordinate 20,259,806 of NC_043016.1, read as the reverse complement.
CCCATGCTAGCATGGAAAGCGGACATTAAACGATGATGATGATGATATATATATATATATATATATATGTATGTGTATGTATATATACTCAGACTGAGAGAGACTGAGATGAAAGGGATAAATGATTAGTTCCATTTTAGTGTTAAGAAGGGAAAAAGTGTAGAAATAGAATAAAAAGAGGAAAAGTATATGCCTATTTACTCGGTCAGTTGGTCATATATACTAAAATATGACTGACATTCTGAAAAATAGGGAAAGCCATATACTTTTCATTTCTCACATTAGTAATGAATTGAAAGAATAATTATGCAACATCAGATAGGAGGACAAATATTTTGGGATTAAGTTTTGCAATGCTCCTTCACTGGTGCCACTGGTTTCTCCCAGAAAAATCTGCATTTATTCAGTTTCGAGTATGAATGACACTGCATAATTGAATATGACCAGAGCGTGATGTGAAAACTTGAATGGCATGATTTAATTATATACAGTAATCACTCACCATATTGCAGTTCACCAATCGCACCCCCAGTACATCGCAGATTTTTCTGGTTAATACATGTAAATTTATATTGCAGACTCCTCAATATACTGCAGGCTTTCTGCAGCTGATAGGTATTTATATTTTTTTAGATTTCAATTATTTCTGTGGTAAAATATGCATTTTCATGCCTAAAATTAAATTAATAAATAATAATACATATTTCTTTATTACCCACAAGGAGCTAAACATAGAGGGGACAAACAAGGACAGACAAACATTAAGTCGCTTACATCGACCCCAGTGCGTAACTGGTACTTATTTAATCGACACCGAAAGGATGAAAGGCAAAGTCAACCTCGGTGGAATTTGAACTCACAACGTAGCGACAGACGAAATACGGCTACGCATTTCGCCCGGTGTGCTAGCGTTTCTGCCAGCTCACTGCCCTATAACAAATAATAATACAGTACAGTACTGCACCACACAGTATAACACATTAAGTAATGGCAAAAGAACTTCAGAGAATGGCAGAAGATTGAGACTCACAGATGATTCAAGCATTTCGGTTCAGAAATGCAATTGATGGAGCCATGGAAGTTTATAAAAACCTCCTTACACAGAAGAAAAGGTAACACCAGCAACTGCCTATCACTATTCCTCACCTGCAAAAACGAGAAGAGACAGGTACTCCTGTGGAAGAGTTTATAAAAGATAAAATGGATCTTTTTTGTTTAAACGGCAGTTTTTAACATAATTTCTAGGTAACTAAAAAATTTTAAACTTCGTATACTGGTAGAATGTGTTTATAAAATATATTTTTCTCTTGGCTTTATTGAGAAAATTCTATAGTTTGTAAGATATTTGTTGTTTTTTTTTCTTCAATTTCTGCAATTTCAACCAATCATTGACGTCCATTGAGGTAAAAAAAAAAACATTCTGCGCTGTATGAATATGTCCCTCGTTTAAGAAACAGATTGGGTTTATTTACATTTGTGAAGAAAAAAGATACCCTTCCCCCCACTCCTAACCCTAACCCTAAAACAGATTGAAATGCAATAGATCGATACTAGGGTCATAATTATGGGTGACAATTTCATATGACACCGCTAGAAAAAACTGCCGTTCAAACCGGAAAGATCCAAGCTAAAATATATCAAAATGATAAAATAAATATATACAAATTATAAAGATAATAAAAGAAATATACAGTACTGTTTCTACTTCGTAGATTTTCACCCAGCACGGGGTGTTACGTAATACCCGCGATAGTTAAAGGATTATTGTGTGTATTTATTAAGATATATAAAGGGAAGTAATCATCCATTGACTGTGCTATCAGTTGTTTCTCTTTGAATATGATAAAAGTATAGAACCAGATTTTAAAAATTCATCTTGAAACTTTTGTAGTATTGAATGCAATACTAGAATATTTAAACTCAATATAACAGCAATTTAGCAGGGAATTTAATGTGGAAGATGGTGTGTTTATATATATAATATATATATATATAAATATAATAACAAAGGGTAAAATTAATTAATTAAGAAGTAATCAGTAATTTCACCAAGTAGAATTCGGCATGAAAAAGACCATTTCATGGTAAGCTTAAGTAATACTTTATAATTAGGGTTCAGCAAAGATTTGCTTCTCCACATACCGAAGTTTAGAAATAGCAGTCAAAAAATCTTAGCTATTCCAGCTGTAAAAATCATGCCGAAACTAGCCTCACCTGAGCTAGTGTCATGTAAAACGCACTGAGTCCACTCTACAGAGTGGTTGGTGTTCAGAAAGGCTCCCGGCCATAAAAATCCAGCCAAAATAGACACAGTAGCCTAGGCTAGTTTTTCTACCGGGCCAGCTCATGTCAACAGTCCTACCTATGCCTGCATGGAAGATGGATATTAAATGATTATGATGATTGGTTCTAAAACTCCACTATCAACTACTTGATATCACGATGGGCTCCTTGGATTCGGCCAGAATAACTAACCTGGTGGGCTTATTCCTCCTATCTCAAATTATTGAACACTTCCCTGAGTTTTATGGATATCTATATTAGGGATGATACTCTCTTTGCATCAACTAGGAGGCTCAAAGCTGGGCATTGAGCATACCTACAAAGCTCCCCATAAATTCTTTAAAAACTATAATTTATCTCCTTTGAAAATAGCATTAGAATTTAGTTTATATTACCCCTACCATAAACCTAATGAATCTCTACAATCTACCTCTACAAGAAACCTACTGAATCCCTACAATATATTAATGTCCATTCTAATTACTCCAAATCCATTTTAAATAGCAGCATCAAAGGTATTTCCATTAGAATCTCCACTTCGCCATTGATGAAGACATTCTTAACAATCATGTCCCATACTACAACCAGGCCCCCTGTGGATTCTCTGAGTAGATTTCCTATGTCTCCTATATTAGACTGAAAATCAAATTAACCCTTTCATTACTGTATTTATTTTGAGATGTTCTGTGTTTCTTTCAATTATTTTAAATATCGCAAAGAATTTAGTAAAATAACTTAGTTATCATTCAGCTAGGGTTAGGAACATAAATTGTGACTAAGGTTTGGTGGAAGATTTTAATTCAAAACTTATGAAAACAAGACATTTGTACTACAGAGCCAGTTTCAGCCAGGTTAGTATCAAAAGGGTTAAGAATTGTTTCTCTATTATATATTTTAACGCTTTTGTTACAGTATTTCTGTTGAGATGCTCTGTGTTTCTTTCAATTAATTTTAAATATAAGACAGAATTTAGTAAAATAACTTAGTTATCATTCAGCTAGTGTTAGGAACATAAATTGTGACTAAGGTTTGGTGGAAGATTTTAATTCAAAACTTATGAAAACAAGACATTTGTACTCAGAGCCAGAGCCAGTTTCAGCCGGGTTGGTAACGAAAGGGTTAAGTTATTTATTTGTCATATTGATAGATACTCTTCTACACTCATTAATCTTTCTAACTCCACTAACACCACACAGCACACTACTTCTGCCATTGATAGAGACCTTATGAACTATGTAACCCTGCCAACCCAAAGGTTTGTTGCGTAAGCAACATCAACCCAAGTGACTACAGTTTAGGGAATATGACCACCACAACTCCTGTGGCCATAATACTCCTAATGGTACTATAAATGTATTCCTGAATGTAACATTCCTAATAACGACTATCATATCTAACAACTAGCAGTATCGCCCGGCGTTGCTCGGGTTTGTAAGGGAAATAACTATATAAGCATTTTTAGAGAGTTACTTCCTTTATAGATGCCAATTCGGGCTTTCTTAGCCATTTCTGTTTTGGTGTCTTCAAGCCATGAAGTCGTTGTTCTAAAAGAACACTGGTCTCCTTGACAACACTTTACGATGTTGATTTCCTTACACTCCCTTCCCCACAGCTTCATGAGGGAGGGAAGAAGGGGGAGAAGCAAACAGGTGCAGGTGTTTGAGCGTGGACGCCAACTCCGCCGCCATCGACACACGAAAAATTATGCATTAAAATGGAATAAAAAATGATGATAAATTATTTTTAAAACCGTAGACTCATTGTAGACGCGCGCTAATACTCAGACGGGCTCGATATGAATCACGACTATAAGATACCCGAATTTGGTTAAACTGCACCGCAAAATGTGGGAGGAGTTAGGAATCTAAATCGTAGGAGACAGACACTCACACAACTGCAGTTTTATATATATAGATATCTCTTTTGTAGTGAACACTGCTGTTGATTATCAAAGTGCTAATCTTGGTAATGTAAGAAACCATGACCCCAGAGTAAATGCTATTAGCACCAACTGTAATAAACTGGGTCCTTCTATCTATATTGGCAATAACCCTGATTTACACCATGCCAGATGTCTAAATAACAGTGGCACCAATACTCTTGGTTCTTTTAATAGGACTAATGTGCTAACTTTACTAACCGTTATACGACTAATAATTGACTACCTTTAACCCACTATAACAAAACATACAATTTCAGAGGACCTGGTAACTGATCTTTGAGTGGTAGTTGCTTATGCTATAATGTTAATTATGTGAAGGTGCATGGTTCAGTGGTTAGAGCGTCGAGCTTACGATCGTGAGGTTGTGAGCTCAAATCCCGGACCGGGCTGTGTGTTGTGTTCTTGAGCAAGACACTTTATTTCACGTTGCTCCAGTTAACTCAGCTGTAAAAATGAGTTGTAACATCATGAGTGCCAAGCTGTATCGGCCTTTATCTTTCCATTGGATAACACTGGTGGCTAAAAGAAGGGAGGCCGGTTTGCATGGGTGACTACTGGTCTTCCATAAAAACCACCTTGCCCGGACTTGTGACTAGGAGGGTAGCTTTCTAGGTGCAATCCCATGGTCAGTGTCGTGACCGAAGGGGGTCCTGACTGACCGACCGAATGTTAATTATAAATGTACTGTCATCACCTCACAGATCCACTCCACCAGAGACTACAAGGGTGGCACCATTCCTTTTCAGCCACATTATCATTCACATCTGAACTCTCTCTCTAATAGTGCTTCAAAATAATCTACCTTCTTCATCACCCTCAGACACCACCTCAAGGCTGAGGGTATATCCTATAACATGTTATGGTTTGTAGTTTGTGGTTGAATTCCCTTCAGGGGATATCAAACAGACTGTCAGTTCTGCTGCAAAGTGTCATTCACTATATTGCACCACAATGAGGTTATATTAAATTGCTTTCAAAAGGTGGTGAGCTGGCAGAAACGTTAGCGCGCTGGGCGAAATGCTTAGCAGTAATTCGTCTGTCGTTACGTTCTGAGTTCAAATTCCACCGAGGTCGACTTTGCCTTTCATCCTTTCAGGGTCGATAAATAAAGTACCAGTTTCGCACTGGAGTTCAATGTAATCAACTTAATCCATTTGTCTGTCCTTGTTTGTCCCCTCTGTGTTTAGCCCCTTGTAAGCAATAAAGAAATATATATTAAATTGCTTTCCTAACATAATTTCTATGTGCAGACAAATGATCTACAAAACCTTCACTAAAATCTTTATAATTCTACCATAAGATCTAGCCTACACCTTTTTATAATTTTATAATTGTTTTAAGTTTTTTTAAAATTCTTGCTTCTAACTAATGTTATTCTCTAACTCTTCTCCTCCCTCTTTTACCAGTACACTGTACATACCTCTCCCACTCTACTGACACATATCCTTGTCTGATAACCCCATTGTCTGCATCACCTTTATCTGTTTTTCTTTGGTAACCACTGACAATTCCTACCTACACAATGCTTTCTCTGCCCCTTCACTTATAATCTACCTTATCTCTCTTCTCTGATTATTATTAACTGTTGAATTTGAACTCAGAACGTAGCGGCAGACGAAATGCTGCTAACAGCAAACTCCATAACAACTATGGAATTTACACCTGCAATGCTGCGATGTCACCTTCAAAATAAGCGCAACTATGCCTCCCCTGGTCTCGATGGAGTTACATACCTGCTTCTCAAACGTGGCAGGCACTTCCTTTTACACCAGCTTTCTATTTTCTTCCAGTACTGTCTCAACAATGGTGCTACTCCGGAGCAGTGGAAAACTGCCAGTGTCATTCCTCTGTTCAAAAAGGGTGACCGCACATCACCTGTCAACTATTGCCCAGTCAGTCTCACTAGCTGTATTGCAAAACTGATGGAATCGTGTGTCAGAGAAACACTCTGGAACTTCTGGAGCTCTCACAGTCTCATCCGACCCTCACAATATGGATTTGTCCCTAACTCCAGCTGCAGTGACCAGCTTGTCGAGTTCCTTGAGGACATTACTCAGATCACTGACAGTGGCTCATGGGTGGATGTTGTCTACCTTGACTTGCTAAGGCTTTCAACTCTGTGCCACACAAAAGGCTTATGGTGAAACTCTCTGCAATGGGTGTGGGGGATGACCTTTTTAACTGGTTGAAATCCTTCATCCTCAGCCGAAAGGAGGTAGTCACAGTTCTAGGACAGCACTCTACACCATATGAGATGTCATCGGGTGTACCACAGGGATCTGTCCTTGGTCCCCTCCTGTTTGTGGCATACATTAATGACATAGATGCCAATTTAAAGAATGCCACAGTATTGAAATATGCAGACGACATCAAGCTGTACCTTGAAATCAAGAGGACTGATCCTGATGTCTACAACTCTTTCCTGCAATCAGACCTAGACACAATGCAGCAATGGATCACAGACTGGCAACTGAAACTGGCTGTGGACAAGTGTACCACCATGCATTTTGGGAGAAAAAACCCTGCGTCCACATACTCCCTCCACAACACTGATATCAAGAAATCCTCTTGCGAGCGTGACCTAGGCATCACTGTCAGCAGTGATTTGCGTTGGACAAAGCATATCTCTAAAATTGTCAAGAAGGCCGAGGGTGTCTTGGCATCACTCAGCAAGACTTTTGTTAGCCGCTCTCCAGCCATCTATTTAAAACTGTATACAGCTATGGTACGACCACACTTGGAATTCGCATCATCAGTTTGGAATCCCTATCTTGCTCAGAACATTGACCTCCTGGAATCTGTCCAGAGACGTGCAACCAAACGCATACCCTCCATCAGACACCTACCATATTCTGAGCGCCTTGTTTCCCTGGGCATGGATTCACTGAAGCTCCGGCGTCTAGCGACGGACTTGGTAAACACCCACAAGGTTATCAACCACCTCACCAACAACAACACTGAACACCTTTTTGATCTCCATGTGTCTAACACACGTGGACATGCCTACAAAGTCAGAAAACAGCACAGCTCCCATGACTTTCGGAAACATTTTTTCACGCTCAGGTTGCTGAAGCGTGGAATAAACTGCCTGCATCAGGTGTTGACTGCCATGACACTGCATCCTTTAAGGCCCTCATGCTTCCCGAAATCCGTCGAAACTACACCTGATTATATATACACTTTAGATGAGTTGTAGTGCACTTGAGCACTGTACACAATTATTATTATTATTATTATTATTATTATTAAGCATTTTGCCCTGTGTGCTAACGATTCCGCCAGCTCGCCGCCTTTATACATACATACATACATACATACATATACACAAGCACACATACATACACAAACATAATTGTTATTTCAACAAAATATTCCGTTTCACCTATAGCTCATTGAGAACTGAGGAGCTTAAAATTTTGGAAGAATTTGTTGCAAGACTGTTTATTCACCATTGTAGTGGCAATTGCTTGTTAGTGTGTTTTATCATTGAAGACCATCATCGTGTGGTCTGCCTGGCTGCATGTATAATAAATGAAGTAAACTTGCAAACTTTTAACCTTTAATATATTTATTGATGGACATGTTTTACTGTATTGACTATTTACAGGAGAAACATGCTGATCTATAACTACCAACTGGGAGGAGAGAATCCTGCTGTATCTTGGAGAAGGTTAGCTAGGCTACATTATGTGTGAGTCTCCAAAGTCTTTTCTAACTTGATATGGTCAGTTTGAGTGCCAAAAGTGATCTCCTCTTAGCATTTGCCTTCTGTGAGTGCCCAAGATGGTCTACATGAATGTCCAAAGTTGTCTGACTAAGTTAGGTGCCAATCGGGTTTTTGGAGGGTAAAAACAGGGTGAATTTTAGATCATCCAAAGAACCATATCATACCTCGGTTTCCTGTTGTTTTAGTTGATTTATAAATCAATCAAGTGAAACTGAGTGGGTGCTTACTCATAATCGCTAACTGAATGTCTTGTGTTTGGGGGTTCAAATCCCTACAAGTTAATTTATAAAGTATGCCAAGAAAGAAAGAAGAAAACAAATTACGAGAAATCATACAGACATTCATATACATATACACGCAAGCATGCACATGAGCACGCTCACACACATACTCATGCACACGCACAGAAACACACACACACATACACACACACACACACACACACACACACACACACACATAAACACACGTTATAACTAAAAGGCTCTGATTTCCAGTACTCGGAGTCTCTTGTTTCTGATCATCAACCAGTAAATCAAACCTGCTTTTCTTTTGAATATCCACTGTCTGAATATTTTTTTGAAGTATGAAATGAAGGTTCGAAGGAAATGCTTATGAGATCTGATCAAAAGTATCAGAACTCGTGCTATAAAAAAAAAAAAAAAAGCTACAACATATATCAATTTGCCATTTAAAATCCTTTGAAGAAGTAGTCTCATTCTGAAGCCACATAGATGGAAGCATCCCAAGAACTACTTTTGTGTGTGTGGGGGTTGGGGTGGAAATAGTGAGCAGTTGCCTCATCGCATCCCTCTCAAGTTGGATTTTGATTTCTGGAAACAGGAAAATGTCACAAGGAGCGAGGTATCAGGAATATAGTTGTCGTTGGACCTTGGGAATGTTGTGGTTGGCCAAAAACTGCTGCACAAGCTGTGCTGAATGCGAGGGTACAGGAACAGAGGGTGAGTTTTGTGAGGGTGCAAAATTCACTATTGCACTTCTTTCCTTTCCCAGGCTTAGAAAACAAGAATAAAGAACTAAAATATATAAAAAGAAAACCCCCAAAATCCATAGAAAGACATATTACTGAACTAAAGCATCCTCAACATTAAAATTAAAATTATATATATATATATACACATATACATATAACAACAACAACCATGGCCACTCCTCAATACTAGCACAAATGATGAACTGTTAAATAAAGAGCCCTTCACAGTTCAGCTATCCACTTTCTCATTTCCTCAAAATATATTTCTTTAGTGCCCACAAGGGGCTAAACATAGAGGGGACAAACAAGGACAGACAAAGGGATTAAGTCGATTACATCGACTCCAGTGCGTAACTGGTACTTAATTTATCGACCCCGAAAGGATGAAAGGTAAAGTCAACCTCGGCGGAATTTGAACTTAGAACGTAACAGCAGACGAAATACGGCTACGCCTTTTCGCCCGGCGCGCTAACGTCTCTGCCAGCTCGCCACCTCATTTCCTCAAAATACCACAAGTGACCCATCATCATCATTGTCATTATGTTCTACTGCTATTACCCTTTACTGCAACTAAAGAATAGCAACAACAAGACCAGCATTGGAAGTCACTCTTCAATGCTAGAACAATTGATGCCCTATTAAACAACACAGTCTCTAGCTCTTCTCTGCAGTCAGGCCACTCAAATTTTTTCTCAGAATAATACGAGACTTATCATCACCATTGTCAAACTATTCTACTGCTACTACCATTACCACTACTACTACTTCAATTAGTGAAGAACTACTGTTTTCTCCTCCCACCACTGTCCAATAAATCTGCCAACTGTAAATAAAATAAATTATGAACACACAAAACCACAAAATATGCTGCTATTTTCAATGCGTGAGACTATTCATAACCAGTGATTGTAGCTTCACCCATTTACCTGGAACAAGATATGCAATGTGCACAAGGAATACCAGCCAACACCAAACCATACATCTTACAACAACCCCACCACTACTAAATGCTAAATCACACTTAATAACTTCTACACATGTAACCTGGAATCCTAAAATCTGTTCCTATTCCTAACAAGAAAGATTATGTCTGATGTGTGACTGTCCTTTCACTCATCTCCCAGGGACATGATGTACTAATAAAAGCATGATACTAAACCACCACCAAATCCACAGTAGAAACATCCCTTATAGTGGTAGTGATAGTCCATACTTGAATTGAAATCCAGAAGTCACCCAGATATCTACTTGGTACAATAGTAAAATCAATAACCACAAACCATATAACTATAACCATATTCAGCAGTGCAACCATACTAACTCCAGACAACAACCCCTCCCAAAACAAGAAATTTCTTTAATAGCGATGATAAATCTGGCAAAAGAAATTAAAAAAACTTCTAGTTCACATACAGCACCAACCACTGCTATTACCCCAGTGCACAACTACACCATTACTGTCATTGACCCACAAGCACAACTCAATAATAATGCTGAATATACAAGGTCATTACATGTCACAAATCTAACAAAAGCAAGAGAGACCTTGTACAACGAAAAGACAATATGTGCAGCACTGAATGAGATGCACCTGACCCCAGACATATTGGTTGTGGAAGTTTATATGTACATATGGCAGGTTATGTACTACTCAGAACTGACTACAGAATACAGAAACAAGGAGAAATAGTGATCTTCATCCAAGAAGACCTGGCAACAAATGTCCTCCTCTCTCACTCCAACACAGTGTTGGCACAGGAGTGGCTGTGTGGTAAGTAGCTTGCTAACCACCCACATGGTTCCAGGTTCAGTCCCACTGCGTGGCATCTTGGGCAAGTGTCTTCTGCTATAGCCCCAGGCCGACCAATGCCTTGTGAGTGAATTTGGTAGACGGAAACTGAAAGAAGCCCGTCGTATATATGTATATATATATATATATGTGTGTGTGTGTGTGTGTCTGTGTTTGTCCCCCTAGCATTGCTTGACAACCAATGCTGGTGTGTTTATGTCTCCGTAACTTAGCGGTTTGGCAAAAGAGACCGATAGAATAAGTACTGGCCTTACAAAGAATAAGTCCCGGGGTCGATTTGCTCGTCTAAAGGCGGTGCTCCAGCATGGCTGCAGTCAAATGACTGAAACAAGTATAAGAGTATAAGAGTATAAGAGTGTATTATACGCTAATAATACATGTGATTGACCTCAATTTGATCATAGGCATTACCTACAGTCTTCCTGATGCAGCAAACCATGGAGATCACAAAAGATGTTTTGTCGCACGTAAGTCAAATCACAAATGAGGCCAGCCCATAGGTCAATGTACTTTTAGCAAGAGACTTTAATTATCCTAGTCTCTGTCTTGTCAGTAGATTTGATAGACAGAAATGAAGCCCATTGCACGCGCGTGCGCGTTGTGTTGTACATGTATATATATATATATATATATATATATATATATATATATATATATATATACATACGATATAGTGTATATTTAAACACATAAGGAATCCACTTATAGGAATTCAACATGCTGGAAAGAGCAGCTAGGTTCTATAACCACAAAAATTAGGGATAAAATTCAACAGGAACGAATTGAAAAATGAAAAAAACATTTTACCATCTAGTTTCCAATTGGTTTCTGATTTTACTTTAGTGAGTCAAGGAACTCACTAGGTGCAATTTTCTTCAGCAGGACCACCTAGGGTTAAACGTATATACACGGGATGATCAAAGCTACTTGCCCTGTGTTTATATGTTCTAACTTTTTCAAAATCTACTGTGCAGCCATAGTCCTTCTCCGCAGTCCTATATATATATCCACATACACACAAGTATATATATTTAAAAAAAACTTCATCTAATGACATAACGTAATAGGTCTGTACTATAAGTGCTCAAGTTCATTTACCACTAAAATTCCTGCTTGAACAGCAGTTGAAACAGAGGTGTTGTTGAAGCTGTCTATCAAAGATGTCTATAAGTGGTTCATCATTGATCTGGTAGATATATATTAGAAAGAGAGATGAACAAGTAAAACATGTGGTGCCACTTTAGAACATGTAATTTGTAATTCAAACATAATTGCAGAGTGGTTATAGTATATAAGGGATTAAGAAATAATAGTTAAATTTTATTACAGTTGTTTCTAGAATAGCTGAGCATGTGGATCATATGTCATTGAACAAAGATTTTCATGCAAGTCAACTATACCGTCTTTGGAGAGAAAGAATTCAGGAATATCTTTAATAAAGGATATTAATTGTTACCAGTTCATTGAAGAATTACAGAACATACTTAGGGTAAGATAATAGTGGTTAGCACTTTCATGATCAGAGAGTTAAGGAAATCCTTAGTAAAAGATAATAGCAGTTCACTGTTCTGTTTTTGAAGGATCAAGGAATAACCTTAGTAAAAGAAGTTACTAGTTCCATTTTTGAAGAAAAAGTTAACACATATCACAGGAAACTTTGTAAATCTCATCAAAGAACTTGCAGAAGAGTGTGGTAAAAACGAGTTAATTTCCTATCTGATACCATACAAAATGAAATCTTAGAGGCATATGATCATAACACCCTAAATGAGATCAGAAAAAAAAGGTTGAAGATTCTATGTTTATTGGCATTATATGTGATTGCTCAGGCACGGAACAAGAATTAACTATTGTCATTATGTTTCTGGAAACCAAGATGTCCATGAAGATTTTCTTCTGACTACACTTCGGAGACACTAGCTAAGGTTATTCTGGATGTTTTTTTGTTGCCTAAACATTGAGCTGAGTTCAAAATTACGCTGCCTTTGCCTTTGAGGGTACATGTACCATGAGCAGAAACATTTCAGACATACAAAAGAGATTAAAATACATGTTTACTGGTACATATTTTGTACACTGTGGAAACCATTCCCTGGTGCTTGTCCTCCGAGAAATTGGATCTAGGGTTGTTATGGTTACTGATGCATTGAACTTTGTTCACCAAATCACCATTCTTCTGAAAGCGCTATGGACCAGGCTTTGTGATGAATATGTCATCATATTGGAAGCCTGTGTCTGTTGCATCAAGTGAGAGAATGTTCAGCACACTTTGCTGGTTGAAGTCCTGACGCAACATCGTCTGGCACATTGTGCTGTGACGCGTGTATATCAAAACATGTGCAATAAAAACACTTTGGACATTCTCATGTAAAACTTCACTGCCAAAACGAACAAGTACAGAAAATTTTTTGGAGTGATTGGAAGCATTACTTTTCCATGTATAATAATAAAAACTATGTGTTTGTTTTGATATTAAGATTGAAAAAGATCGGTCTTATTTATATAAAAAAAATTTAGACCTGAATTCGCACCACCTAAGCAAATTTCGATCCCGGGCGACTGGTTAAATGAGCAACTGCATCGTTATGGTGGAGTTGCCACTCACCGGACGCATGCAATTCTGTCCGACAAAAACACTCTACACATTTTACGCCCAAGCACTGCTACAAACAATGGAAGTGAGAACATAATGTAGTGTGCTTACGCCGCAGGATTCAAGGTCATTCTGTACCAAGCGGCTTCACTGTGTTCTTTAGCTCTGCTACCAAAGCAACAAACCTATTAGATCAGACTTCGCATCTTTATGTTCTTATGTTTGACAGTTCTCGTGTTTGAATACCTTTTTGAATGACATACACGAAAACGGCTGCTCAAACTCACACGTTGCCATTTAAAATCCTTTGAAGAAGTAGTCTCATTCTGAAGCCACATTGATGGAAGCATCCCAGGAACTACTTTTGTGTGTATGTGTGTGCGTTGGGGTGGAAATAGTGAGCAGCGAGGTCTCAGGAATATAGTTGTCGTTGGACCTGGGGAATGTTGTGGTTGGCCAAAAACTGCTGTATGTGAGTCTTTGAAGAATCAACACCATAGAGCAACGATTCCGCAGCTAGTATTTTTGTTGTTGACGTATATATATATAGTTTCAAAATGCCTTATCTGGGTTGCATGGTAATACTATAAACTTCATAAAGACCATAACAAGTGAAGTCATGGAATTGCGTTGCTGTTTAAGCATACATAGAGACATATGTACACTGATAGACACATTTATACACAGGATTATATAATCATGTACACATATACATATTTTAAAATATATATCAGTAAAACCTATTATTAAACATTTCAAATCCAACGTGCCAAATTTAACTCGAACTCTCTGTATACAGAAGGTAGCGAGCTGGCAGAAACGTTAGCACGCCAGGCGAAATGCATGGCCGTATTTCGTCTGTCGTTACATTCTGAGTTCAAATTCCGCTGAGGTCGACTTTGCCTTTCATCCTTTCGGGGTCGATAAATTAAGTACCAGTTGCACACTGGGGTCGATGTAATCGACTTAATCCCTTGTTTGTCCTCTCTGTGTTTAGCCCCTTGTGGGTAGTAAAGAAATATATAGAAGGTGGATTCCAGAAGTTTTGAGACTTTTTTTTTTAGGAGAGGAAGTTATAACTGTCTTTGATTATTGCAATTTTAATATATCATTACTATACATCTCTATATATAAACGGCAAAATGTTAATGTGTGTGTGTGTCCTTTATACAAATCCACAATTTTTCAGTTACAGGGCTCGCACTTTCTATGGTCATTCAAAACCGTCCAAGGGTGGTTGTGAAGATCTTTTCATTTCCCCAGTTACCCCTGAAGGCCATTAAAAAAAAATCGATAAACAGACCCCATATGTTTCAGTTAACAAAAATCTTTAATACAAGGGACGTAACTCCAGCAGATATTAAACCATAGCAAGGGAAATAACTCTTTAAAACTCTGCATTTCCCTCCCTTTGTTATGTATCACACCTCTTTGGCTTTCAAACGTGCATGTTTTATTGATTTGAGAAATGCAGGGAATAATTAACGAGTTAGACCAAGTGAATGACAAGAGAGCAGGATTTTCATGAAAGACCAAATATGCTTGACTAGCACAAGACCCGACAATGCAGGGTCATAGTTCTAGTCTAGAATAAGCTAACCTGCCAAATTTATGGTTCCGGAGTGAAGGAGGCAGCTGTAACAGCATTTTGAACAAATCTTACTAAACACTGCTTGTCACAAATGATTAGTTTGCAGAAAGCAGTTGGAGCATGTGGAAGCTGCTGTGCAATAAAAGTTTGCGTTAAACTGGACAGAAATGCTGCAGAAACTTATGAAATATTCCCAAACTTGTATGACCCAAACGTTTGTTTTTCACTAGCACAAGAGTCAAGGCAAATTAAGTCTACTGGTAAGCTCAAGACGATCCACTTTTTCGACAGTAAGGGTATCTTCTATATCCATTGGGTTCCTTCTGATCAGTTTTATCAGTAAAGTGTACTTTGTGGAGGTTTTGAGGGAGTTGAGGAAGAGATTTCATTGTAAAAAGCCAGAGCACCTGCAGCAGGATAATGCGCCAGTCCACAATTCCATTCTGGAAACCAACTACTCAACAGAGATGGGCATCAAAATTGTTCCTCATTCTCCCTACAGTCCAGACCTTATTCCTTGTAACTTTTAATTATTTTCTAAGATGACGGAGACTCTGAGAGGTGTCCTGAACATCTCACTATAAAGTAGTTCTATGGGGCCTTCACGGAATGCCTGGAGTACTACAAGTGCACTAAAGTGAGCGCATCCTACTGTGAAGGAAATTCGTTTTGCACTTTGAAATTAATAAATGTCTTCCTTGGAAAAAATTTGAAAATATCTGGTATATATATATATATATATATATATATATATATTATATATATCCCCTCTCTCTCTTTCGGAGAGGCACTGAGCAGCTATACGCACACATACACACACAGCAGTAACTACCACCTACCAAATTCAATCACAAAGCTATTAATTTTCATTCCTTTCAAGAATTTATCCTTAATTGGTGGTTTGAGTTTTCTACTGCTCTTTCTACCACAAGGCTTTCCTATTTGGAAGCCTCTTGATGTATTATATATGTACATTTATATATACATGTATGTGTGTGAGTGTGTGTGTGTGTACACGTTGAAAATCCTTTATCCGAAATTCCAAAATCTGAAATTTTGCATGTTGACATGACAATCCTCAAATGGAAAATTGCTGGGAACGTTCCACCAAGATGATGTTATATCTCTTGACATATGCAAAAAAAAAATATATTTTCAGAGTCCATCAGTAAACTCAAGCTTACTGATGGACTCTGAAAATAATTTTTTTTTTTGCATATCTGAAGAGGATATTGAAGAGGATAATGATGCTCCAGTTGTTTGTTTCAATGACTGATAGTGAAATAGCTGAATTAAAATTCCCTTATTACTGATGCAGATGGCACTGCATTGATTCTGGTGTCATTGTTTCATTACAAATATAATGCTGACATTTTCAGTTTACATTATATTTACCTGTGATCAAATTCTATGTTTTATTTTTATACGAAAACTAGCACTATGACCCGACGTTGTCGGGTCTAGTGCTAGTCAAGCATATTTGGTCTTTCATGAAAATCCTGCTCTCTTGTCATTCACTTGGTCTAACTCATTAATTATTCCCTGCACTTCTCAAATCAAAGATGCTTGCACATTTGAAGGCCAAAACACATGATAACGCGTCTTCGCAAAACACAAAAATGCGCATAGTCATTACAGACTGTCTGCAAATGCACACGCACATCCAACTGTCAGGTGTAAAATTATCTCTGTCCAATCAAAAAACAGACATTTTGCCATTTATAGATATAGAGATTTTAAGCAAACATTTAGAAATTCTCTGGGAAACTGGAAAATCCAGAAATCCGGGACAGTTCCAGTCCTAAATTGGATAAATTGGTCTGGTACAGTATTAAGGTGTGATACATAACAAAGGGAGGGAAATGCATAGTTTTAAAGAGTTATTTCCCTTGCTATGGTTTAATATCTTTAGATTAAACTGCTGGATTAAGTAAGTTGCATCTCTTGTGTTAAAGACTTTTGTTACCTGAAACATATGGGGTCAGTTTATCGATTTTTTTTTTAATGGCTTTCAGGGGTAACTGGGAAATGAAAAGATCTTCACAACCACCCTTGGACAGTTTTGAATGACCATAGAAAGTGCGAGCCCTGTAACTGAAAAATTGTGGATTTGTATAAAGGACACACACACATACACACACACACAGACATTTTGCCGTTTATATTTATAGAGATCTTAATGTTAGACAAAACAGGACTTTCTTGGTAGATACTAACTTGCTCACAGTGATGCAATCGATCATATAATGTCTCCCTCAAGTTTCTCAAGTTGGATGTGACTGTAATGTCAGGAGCTGAATTTATCTTCAAGTTTGTCAGCAGTAATCATCATGTTATTTTTTATGAGATTGGAATTACTTTCAAAATAAAATGCTCTTTTCAATTTTCATTTTATTTGCCCATGATCACATTCGATGTTTTGATTTCATACCTTTCATAAAATCTAGTATCTGTATAGCGAGAAATAAAATACAGTTGATGTACATGTACTGTAACCTTTTAACAAAAACATAACATTGTAGGATCTATTCCATCTCAATCACAGATTTTTAAATTATTTTTTTTTTAACTAAACAATTTGAAACTGCGAATACTGGTAGAATTTCTTATGTAGAACACGGTTTACTCTGAACGTTTTTGACAAAGTTTCATATTTTAGAAGTTATTTTGTGTTAAAATTGTCGTATTTGGGTAATTTCAACCAATCAACAACGTGTATTCAGTTGAAGAAAGTTATTGCTGTTGTGATAGTAATCGAAGAGGAACAACTTTCGGATCATCTCTACCAAATGTCACCACTCTGTTCGAAGAATCAACACCATAGAGCAACAATTCCGCAGCTAGCATTTTTGTTGTTGACGTATATATATAGTTTCAAAATGCCTTATTTTACAACTACGAGATGTATTGTTATTGTCATGATTTTATCTTACTATAATCAACAACAAACACGTTTCGTCAATATAAAATCTTTATTAGATAAAAAATAACATTATCAAAACACAAATGGCAGCTTACACACCGGAAAATACAGTAATTGTAGTGGCAGTGACAAGTTCACTCGCTGGTTGCTAGTTGATAATGTAGAAGGGAAGGAAAGAGTAAGGAATGCGCGGTGCTGACTAGAAAGTATAAAGATGACATCGTCTTTGCTTGCTGTACGAATAGAAGAGAGTGGTGGCATTTAGTAGAGATGACCCGGAAGTTGTTCCTCTTTGATTACTATCACAAATAGCAGTAGCTTTCTTCAACTGAATACACATCATTGATTGGTTGAAATTACCCAAATACGACAATTTTAACACGAAATAACTTCTAAAATACAAAATTTTGTCAAAAACGTTCAGATTCTACCAGTATTCGAAGTTTGAAACTGTTTAGTTAAAAACATTAATTAAAAAATCTGTGATTGAGATGGAATAGATCCACATTGTAGATGGAGACTGATATGTTACCTTTCAGATTGGTAGTATGTATATAAAAAAAAAACACTTTTATACAAAACTACATTCTGTGTACGTATATAATCTGTATTAGAAAATATAAATGGGTTTTGTGTTTAGACTTGGGTTCCATCCTAAAACTGACCCATTTTATAGATGGGAATTTAAAAATATGCCAAACTCTGAAAAAGTCCGAAATCAGCAACACTTTATATCCCAGGAATCTCAAATATATATATATATATATATATATATATATATATATGCCTCTCTGAAAGAGAGAGAGGGAAAAACTACCTCCCTTGGTAACAGGTGGGAGTTGGCATCAGGAAGGGCATCCGGCCGTAGAAAGCTTGCCACACGCTTAGCGCTGCGTATATATGCATACATTTTGTAGGCGCGGGCATGGCTGTGTGGTTAGGGAGCTTGCTTCCTAACTACATGGTTTCGGGTTCAGTCCCACTGTGTGGCACTTTGGGCAAGTGTCTTCTGCTATAGCCCCAGGCCGACCGAAGCTTTGTGATTGAATTCAGCAGGCGGAAGTTACTGCCGTGTGTGTATATGTGCGTGTAGGTGCTTGTGCCTCTCCGAAAGAGAGAGAGGATATATATATATATATAGACAAATTTATTGTTGAAAATGTATCTAAATTTGAAAAACTTGCAATTGTTTCAAATAAATTTATTTACAATATTTTTTGTTTATCAATGGTAAAAATTTAGAATTATAAATTAGGAAAAAAAACATCTTTAAAAGTTTCAATGTTGACAAATTAAAATGATCATAACAGACAAATTCAGAATTATGAATTAGAAAAACATATTCAAAAATTTCGATGTTGACAAGTTTAAATGTTCATATTAAAACTGTGCATCAATTTGTTTGAATGTATAAAGCTCATTAGTGTTAGTAGTGATCGACAAGAAATGAATATCATCAAAGTTGCAGTCATACTGAGTAAAGAGGGGGTAAAAACCAAGGTAGAAATAAAGATAGTAAAAAAAGGGATTTGGTTTACAGTTTCTCTGATCCTCTTTCCGTCGTGTGTAGGAACTTTCGCTTGTAGTGGTGTGTTTTGGAATCTGGTGTATTTATAATTTTTTTCCGAGCGGATCTAATTTTTGATTCATTAAAGTACTGGTAATGTCTTGTTTTTCCGGGTGGTCAACTTTGTCGTTCTGCCTGGTTGGCATCCTTGCAGGGAACGGTCATCAGTCGTTCTGGTTGGTTGATTCTAATTTTGTTGTATTTGCTGAAGTTGGGTTTTGACTGATCTAGGGTTAGGTGACGTCAGCAACTGGTGTTTATATGGTGTTATTGTATGGTGATTTGGAGTTGTGGTTTCGAAATCTAGGGGGAAGACTATTACTAAGGTTTTTAAAATTGTTTGTTGTTCTTGGTTGTTTTTTGTGGAGAAATTGAGTCTTTTTTTCCTTTTTTTCTTTGGTGTTTTTTCTTCTTTCTAGCTGTGGTTTATATTTTTTAATGAGTATGTTTTCCTTAGATAAACGGAATTGGGTTGAAGTGTTTCCGGTACATTGATAGAGAGGGAAGATTTGGTAATTTGGGCTTATGTTTATGGGGCGTTGGTCTATTATCTCCAATACTTTCTCACTCTCTCTCTCTCTCTTTATATATACAGGGATTGGACAAAATAATGGAAACACCTAACATCATAGCACCATAATTTTGAAATATCTATAAAACTGTCAAAAGCTTGTTTATTTTTATGTTTTTTGATTTATTATCAATGTTGCTTAATATGTTTTGCTAAAATTGCTGTTTCTTTTCAGATATCCTCAGAAAAAAGGTAATTAAAATTCATTAAAATAACAGCTCTATCGGACTTTCAAAGAGGTCAAATTGTTGGTGCTCATATGGCAGGTGCTAGTGTAATGAAAACAGCCAAAATGTTTGGTGTATCAAGAAGTACTCTATCGAAAGTAATGACAGCCTTTGAGAAAGAGCGAAAACCTTCTCGTCAAAACAAAACTCCGGAAGAAAACCAAAACTTTCAGATATGAAATGTTGCATTTGTCTCTTTAACTCTGTAGGGGAAATGGCACGGATCATAGGAGAGCGGGTGAATGAACATTGGAGAGAACTTAAGGAAGAAAAGAGCTCATCGGTTCTGTACCAGCATGCCGAGCAGGAACACGGGGGCTCACTCAACAACATAGAAGTTAAAATCTTGTCTACACATAGAACAGACGCAACAATTAGACAAATTACGGAAGCTACACACATAATAGAAGATAAACCTAAACCTGAATAGGAAACTGGAATGGAACACTAGCACACACACCCAACACACCACAGCATATGACAGAATAAGATCCCCATAAACGGATAACAATATAAACAAAACTAAAAACATAATAAAATACACAGATAAATAAACAAATGTAAGTAAATAACTATATACATTAACAAAAAAATAATTAAATACAACCAAAAAAATAATAATAATAATAATAATAATAATAATAATAATAAGTAGGTGTAAACACATGAACAAAATAAACAAAAACAAATTACACTAATGTGTATAAAAGGGAGATATAAATACTACAGGCACTCCCCCACACACATACTCACTAAATATAGACACACGTAGGGGTATACGCAAATAAAGACACATACAATAGGAATACAAAATACCCAACCTGAAGAAAATTCTAATTGGGCTCCACCCGCAAGGTCATGCATTGTTAATCTTGATATGAGATCACCATGTCACGCACATATGGTTGTGATGCTTGTGTCTGGTGTACCTTTGTCAGATGGGTAGTCATGATGGGTATACTGGGCTTCGTATATTTGTACCCCAGTGTCACTTTGATGGCATGCACTGCTCTCTCACTCAATGATAATAATAATAATGATAATAATAATAATAATAATAATAATAAAGTAAATGGATTTACCATACAAATAAACATGACATTTGGCTTAGAAAAATGTGCCAAAGCAGCCTTGAAAAGAGGAAAACTAGATAAGAGTAACAACATCACACTAGATAAAGCAAATAAAGTAAGAGAATTAGACTAGAGCCAGACATACAAATACTTAGGAATCAAGGAACTAGATACGATACAACACACACAAATAAAAGAGAAGATAAGAAAAGAATACTATAGATGAGTTAGATTAATACTGGAAACAGAACTGAATGCGAAGTATAAGATAATAGGTATCAACACTCTAGCTGTCCCAGATATAAGTTGCAGCTATAATAATGACAGAATTTAGGATGCACCATCCAAAATCTGACATAGAAAGGTTATACACATAACGTATTGAAGGTGCTAGAAAACTATTGTAAAAAAAAAACCACCATAGGATTACAGAAATTCCTACTTCAGAAGCAAAGTAAACTGATACAAATAACCACAAAACACAAGCAAAACAAAAAACTATTTTCTGTCTTTAAAGAAACTGAAAAATACAAAAAAGAAGTCAAAGTACCTGACAACTATGAATGAAAAGAAGAAAGAACAAAAGCTGTAAAAGAACTGAAATCCAAAGTAAAACTGGAACAGCAATGGATCATGATAAAATGACGGCAAAAAAAGACCCTTCATGGGAAATATTAGGTTAAGCTAAACAGAAGAAATAGATAAAGCAAAACCCCAACAATGGTTGAGAAGCTCAGGACTCAAAGCAGAGACTGAAGGATTTTTAATTGCAGCACAAGATCAAAGCCATCCCACCCGAAATTACTAAAAACATGCAACGAAAAGAAATACAAGTAACTGCAGAATATGTGGAGATGGAGAAGAAACAATAAATCATATTGTCTCTGGCTGCCCACTCCTAGCTAAGAAGGAATATATTCACAGACACGACAGAGTTGGGACCTATATACCCTGGAAGCAATGCCAATACTATGAAATGACAACAGAAAAAAGATGATATAGGCACACACCAGAAAAGGTCACAGAAAACGAGAAAGCAACCATACTCTGAGATATGCCAATACACACTGACAGAGAAATTAAGGCTAATAGGCTGTATATAGTTGTCAGAGATCATCAAGAAAAAAGATGCCTTTTAATTGATGTATCAATACCAACAGATGACAATGTTTCTCTAAAAGAAATGGAAAAACTTTCAAAATACAAAGATCTGGAAGTAGAGGTAACTTGAACGTGGAGCCTAAAAACAGAAACAATTCCTTCATAGTAGGTGCATTAGGTATGATAAAAAATATCAGGAAGGTTTTAAGCACTTGAAAACTTATATATGCTTAAGGTAGCAACGTGCTTTCCACATAAATCCTATCAGGAACTTGAGTCATATCAAATGATAATAATAATAATTCTATTATTATCATTATTTGTTTCCTTTATATCTATATATTTTCTCTGTCCTGTAAAGGTTCTGATTTTAATATATACTTTTCCCCGATACATCTTCTTGCTAAATAGGCCATGCTAGTGTTAAAATTTTTTCTCTTTTTCACTCTCTCTCTCTCTCTAAGTACACAGGTAGGTACAGGCTGCTATTGTTATTATTACTTTGGTATTTCTCTTCCCTCTCTCTCTGTCTGACCCTTTTAATTCTCACTTGTTTGCTGAGCTGAGGACATCGTAAACCAGTTTTTCTTTCAAACACTGATATATATTTATATATATTAGCTGTTCCCATTTCTGATTTTCTTTTCTTTACATTTGTATAGTTTCTCTGACCTATAAATGTTCTGATTTTACTATATTTGATTGATTCTCGTCTCCCAAACACTTTTCTCAACCTGTCTATTCTTCAAATCCGAACCCCTTCAACTTGCCTCTATCCCCACACCCTCTACCCCTCTAGACTAATCAAACTGCTTGTATGACTAGTTTCTCCCTAGTCTCAGTACCTATTTCTTTATTACCCACACGGGGCTAAACACAGAGGGGACAAACAAGGACAGACATAGGTATTAAGTTGGTTACATCGACCCGGGTGCGTAACTGGTACTTAATTTATCGACCCCAAAAGGATGAAAGGCAAAGTCGACTTCGGCTGAATTTGAACACATAACATAGTGGCAGACGAAATACCTATTTCTTTATTACCCACAAGGGGCTAAACATAGAGGGGACAAACAAGGACAGACATAGGTATTAAGTCGATTACATCGACCTCAGTGCGTAACTGGTGCTTAATTTATCGACCCCGAAAGGATGAAAGGCAAAGTCGACCTCGGCGGAATTTGAACTCACAACGTAACGGCAGACAAAATACCGCAAAGCATTTCACCCGGCGTGCTAACATTTCTGCCAGCTCGCCGCCTTTGACTCACAACGTAATGGCAGACGAAATACCGCTAAGCATTTCACCTGGCTTGTCAACGTTTCTGCCAGCTCGCCGCCCTAGGCTCAGTACCATCCACATTACAGTAGCGGCAGCAGCTAAACCAACAGACTGGAAACTACTATCCCTCTCTGACCACAGAATGTAGTAAAGACTAGAACAGAAACAACGGCAACAGCTCTCTAAAAATAGCAAAAATGACAACAGCAGATCCATCGTGACCACAAAAACACTACCATAAGATAACCTTCACAAGCCATGTTTAAGTGGTGATAACCATTACTTCTCAGTATAGTTACTACTTTCATATCAGAGACCTGGACGTTATCAAAGAAGCTTGAGCGGTGGTTGGATGGAACTTACACTCGCCTCCTTATGAGAGCTCAAAATCTCTCGTGGAAGCGTCATCCAACCAAAGTACAAATATATGGGAAATTACCACCTGTATCATCTCTTGTGAAAGGTAGAAGAGTCCAGTTTGCTGGACATTGTTGTAGAGCTGAAAACGAGGTAATTTCTACTCTTCTCCTCTGGAAGCTATCTGCTTGCGATACCAGAGGGCGTACACTCTCCTACCCTGATGTAATCTCCAGGGATACAAGCATCCAGCAACAGGACCTCCGTAATGCTATAATGGACTGTGAGGTCTGGCATAACATAGTAAATTCCATTGTCTTGACTACAGTCGAATAATGATGAATGATGACTTTCATATCTGTTATAGAGGTCTTCTAACTAGCTAATTTGCTGGTTGCAAGATCAGACACTGGGTGTCACTTATTTTTTATATATTGCAAGTCGGAGTGAACTACTGCCATCGCTAGTGGATGAATATCTACCACCATGGATGAGCACAAAGAGCTCGGAACCGGATGGTCTGATGGTCTCGTGGCTGGAAGATGGTGGGGGTTCATTCTTCTACCATTTTAACCTGAAGTTAAAATGGTAATACAGTCGGTTCCTACAGAACAGCCATAGTTACTGCTCTCGTCTCTTATAGAGATTTTCTAGCTAGCTGATTTCCTATCCGGAAAGTTCGCTGCAAACATTTTTACCGCAGGAAAATCCACCTCAGGATTCTTGGCTTCAGGAGAGTGTGCGCCCTCTGGTATCGCAAGCAGATAGCTTCCAGAGGAGAAGAGTAGAAATTACCTCGTTTTCAGCTCTACAACAATGTCCAGCAAACTGGACTCTTCAGGAAAATTTGCCACATAGGAAATTTTGCCGTAAGACAATTTCACCGAAAAAAAGGATGAATTTTCAACCACCCTATCTATTATATTATTATGGCAAAGCTACAGGGTGTGTCACACAAAGCAATCTAAAAGATGATAATGTTTTTAAAAAATTGAGCTTAAATAAAAAGAAAATAAAAAAACAGTTAAATCTTAAACAGAATTTTAAAACGCACACACGCGCACATGCACACACACACACACATGCATGCACACACACAAGCAATTCTTTTTCAGAGCTGCAATTTCTCGAAATCATGGATGATGTTCAAAATTATATGTACTTACGGCAAAATTTCCTATATAGCAAAGATTTCTACAGCGAGTTTCCTGCAGCAAAAATGTTTACGGAGATTGTTCCTAGAACCAGCTGATTTGCATATATCTATATATATATATATATATATATCTAAAATAATAAATGAGCCCTTTTAAAGCCTAGCCAGGCTCATGGGCTCAGTTTCAATGATGTATGTGTTCCTCAGATGGATGGGACGCTAGTCCATTGCAGCGTTACTCATTTTTGCAGGCTGAGTGGACTGGAGCAACGTGAAATGAAGTGTTTTGCTCAAGAACACAATGCATCGCCCGGTCCAGGAATCAAAACCACAATCTTATGATCATGATGCTGACACCCTAACCACTAAGCCACGTGCCTCCACACACACACACACACACACACATATATATATTATGGAGATGTACTTGTAACCTGATCTGAGATCGTGTGGTGAAGCAAAAACAACTGCAGCGTGGAACGTGTTTATAAGCCATTTAAAAACACACGAAAGTCGTTAGATTCACTTTTAAATTTAATTTAAATTTAAATGTTGAAGTGAATCTAACTCTCTCTCTCTCTCTCTCTCTCTCTCTCTCTTTCTATATATATATAAATTGAGATAGGGGTTGTGAGTGCAACCCTCCATGGGATAACATATATCCAATATACTGCTAGTAAAGCACCCAACAAAGTTAATACATAAATGTTAAGAATTGCAATGCAATTAATTCATTTACTGTATTATATGGGCAAAGGTAAAATGTTTTACCACAAATGAATAATACAAAATAAGAAAATGGAGAAATACATCTTAATCAATAATCAACTACCAGATAATACCCAATCATATAATTTATTAAACCACTACATATGAACATTAAGGTCAAACATAATAATATAGAACAAAACAATGTACATCAATGAGTAATATGATACAATAAGTACAGTATGTATAAGTGAATATAAATAAAGTACAGTATGTATAAGTGAATATAAATAAATACAAATATAAATATAAACTACATCTTACAGCTGTTTCGGCCATGCAGATATGGGTGTCTCATTATGCTCATATTAGCCAGGTGTGATAAGTTAATATGTGGTTATAAATGAGACACTTACAAAAATATCCCAAGGCCTCTTCAGAGATTATGAAGTACAAACTAAATTAAATATGAATATCAGAGGAGGTACACCCATACAAGAGTGGGTACATACCCATAATATATAATATACACATACATATGAGTGCATATACCCATACCCCTATACATATATATATATACATATACATAATAATATACAGCAATATACATACATATGGCGTTAGGAAGGGCATCCAGCCGTAGAAACACTGCCAGATCAGACTGGAGCCTGGTGCAGCCTTCTGGCTTCCCAGACCCCGGTTGAACCGTCCAACCCATGCTAGCATGGAAAACGGACGTTAAACGATGATGATGATGATGATGATGTTCTATATTCAAGGTTACAGTTGATCAAAACAATATATTAGAATATTACAATATAGAAACATACACATATCTATGTTCAAATGCAGATATACAAAGTCAAGAGTTCATTATATTAAGTTACAAAATGCCATTAATATTACCATCATTACTATTATCATTGCCACTATTGCTACTAATGTCATTATTATTATTATTAATAACACTAATACCAGCAAAACAATATATGCATCATGCGGTTAGCAACATAATAGCAAAAACAACAACAACAATAATACAGTACCATGCAAAGCATTGTAGATCGGCAGATACATATATAACGAAAAATGAAAAACATTGGTTTACATCATATTAAATTCCACCGGTGCACGAGCGTATATATGGGTGCCAGCCATGATTTTGACTGCGATATTATTATGTTTGACCTTAATGTTCATATGTAGTGGTTTAATAAATTATTTGATTGGGTATTATCTGGTAGTTGATTATTGATTAAGATGTATTTCTCCACTTACTTATTTTCTATATAATATATATATATATATTATATATATATATATATATATATATATATATACATATATATATATATATATATACATATATACATATATACATATATATATATATATAATATATATATACACACACAAACACATATATATATATACATATATAAATTCATATATGTAAGTGTGTACATATAAGCATGTATGTATGTGTGTATGTATATACATATGTATGCATCTGCATGTGTGTGTGTTTATCTCTGTGGACAGGTATGTTTATCAAGAGCTGGGCTCATTGGTCACAGTAGATACATAAGTGTAAAATATAAATTTATAAGAGCAAATAATGTTCTTGATGGTCAGTGATAGTCTTCTTCAGTCACGAATGGATAGCTATCATCATATGTATGTATGTATATATTTCTTTACTACCCACAAGGGGCTAAACACAGAGGAGACAAACAAGGACAGACAAAGGGATTAAGTCGATTACATCGACCCCAGTGCATAACTGGTACTTAATTTATCGACCCCGGAAGGATGAAAGGCAAAGTCGACCTCGGCGGAATTTGAACTCAGAACGTAACGGCAGACGAAATACGGCTATGCATTTCGCCCGGCATGCTAACGTTTCTGCCAGCTTGCCGCCTTCATGCATGTATGTATAGATGCATGTATGTATGTCTGTATGCATGCATGTATGTGTATATGCATGCGTGTGCATGTATATGTGTGTATGTATGTGTGTATGTATGCTTGTATGTATGTGTGTATGCATGTATGTATGTATGTATGTTTGCATGCATGTACATGTGTGTGTATGTGTGGGGAAGGTGCACACATATACCTGCATGTTCTATGTTCTAATCCTGTCAAGATCAAATTTGCTTTCAACATTTCAGGGCCCATAAATGGAGGGCCAGTCCAGATACCTTGAGGTACCTTGTGATACCAGTTTTGACACTTTGTCTTCTGAGGACAATGCCTCCAACCTTCATAAGTTCAAACTGAACAATATTGATTGCACTGTTGTAGGAGGAGGAAGACCAACAAAAATTACGAATAACTTGTAACATATGGTCACTTATGTAAATTGGGTCTCCTATGTGTTCCAGTTGTAACATAATGTGTGTAGTCCATTGAAAGAATCCATTTTCAGTGATTTGTTAAAGAGGCATGAATAAAGAATATTTAGAAGGCAAGTTTATGAAACAAAAACATTGAAATTTATTTTGGTAGAGTAATGAGTGCTAGCAAATGGTAACAAGAATTAATCTTGCATATGAATTGGAACCAAATAAATATGTATGTGAGACAGGAAAAATGACATGACTTACTATATACACTGAGGTTTATGTGATGTTATGGGCTGTGATGAGCTATGTGGTGTTGGTGAAGAGGATGGTAGATGAGGTAAAAGGGAAGTGAAGACTGCAGGGGCTGGTGGAAGAGTCACAGGAGCATGCATGGGCAGGAAGCACGTGTGGTCAGTTGGAGCAGAGACAGCAGCGAGACAAGAGGTGTTTAATTCGTGAGAGTGACTGCTGATTCTGCCTAGGTCAACAGGTAAAACCTTTTGTATTTCTTTCTCCCATTTGCTTCTTTTTCTGTTGTCCTTTTCCTCCATCACACTACAGTTTATATGAAGCAGAATGGAAGCTGATATTAATCAAATGAATTGCATGTAGTTGGCAGTAGACACAGAAAATGTGACATGTCAAAGAAAGAGATATTGCTTCTATACCATGAAATCTGCAACTAGTTTGAAACAGACACTTCACTGAGTTCCTTCAGCTAAGGCAGATCACTGCCATTTTATTCATACACCTCCAGCTCTGATTGGCTGGAATCCTCCACAGTGCAACTGAACTATGTCACAGCGGCAAGATAGATTGTAGCATGTCTGTACTAGCATTAGTTTAAAACATACATTTTTAATCTCAAGTAGGTTCAAATGACACTGTAAGTTTACAGCTCTATTCGGTTTGTGATTGGCAGAATAAACTAGCTCACTCTACTATATCTGATTGTCGCTTATATAATATGACTCCAGCCATGTTTAATTGAGGTCCTTTACTTCATTTCTCTAAGTAATCCCGGCTTGTAGTTTGGATCTATCACATTTGCATTGGCGTCTCTCACACCAGAGCAGCCTTTCTTCCACGTGCGCCAGCAGAATCGACCAAACTCAGTGCCATCATCTCTCATAGTTTACTAGAAATACTTCTATCGAGTCTCTTTCTATATACACAAAGTATATTTAATGTCCTCATGCATGCATTCATTCACTGCTACTACACGACAGACATCTCTACAAAACACAACTTACTTCTTTACAGGAATCTCATACAAGGCATCTTACATTATACTGCTGTGAATAAAACTTTGCTATTGAACAAGTTGAGTTTTGTCCATCTGTCTCTGTATGCCAATTACTATTGAACAAACACACAGACACAGTATCGACAAGCTACTACAGCTGATGCTGTCACTTCAACCAGACTGTGAACACTCCATTGGGCTATAGCTACACATTAGCTATGAAGATAGCAAACTCACCATACTAGTGACCCCTTCACTAGACTGGTGATACCCTTCACCAAAAGATCTTTCCTGTCTTGCTACAAACTCTTCCTTTATCCCTACATAAATAAATAAAATAATATATGAAAAGCATTGTAGTTATTGTGGTTATTACTTCTCTTTTAGACAGGATTTTTGCCATGTATGATCAACTGCTGGTATTGTCTTGCATAAGGAAAAAGAAAAACATACCCAGGTCTGTATCTTGGCTAAGAGAGAACTTTTTCAGATGCAGATCTACAGTCTTATGTGACATAAAGATACACCACAGCTATATTCAACTTTTTTTTTTATCTATGTGGGTGCCAGTACATGGCTGTATAAACTTACTAGAAATAACAACCAACTCTCCCTTAATTCTTTGGTTTCATGAATTGGGCCCCACAGGGTGGGTCCTAAGACAAATGTTTTCTACTATGGCCTCAGAACGACCAAATTCTTGTGAGTGGA
This sequence comes from Octopus sinensis, assembly GCF_006345805.1. NCBI lineage: Eukaryota > Metazoa > Mollusca > Cephalopoda > Octopoda > Octopodidae > Octopus > Octopus sinensis. The sequence goes on along the minus strand of NC_043016.1, from coordinate 20,229,596 downwards.
TTTGATACAGTACATGGCTGTATAAACTTACTAGAAATAACAACCAACTCTCCCTTAATTCTTTGGTTTCATGAATTGGGTCCCACAGTGTGGGTCCTAAGGCAAATGTTTTCTACTATGGCCTCAGGATGACCAAATCCTTTTGAGTGGATTTGATAAACAGGAAGGTCCATCATATGTATACAGTAACACCTCATTTTATGAGGATCCACTTTATGAGACCCCAGGTTTATGTGTTCCATTTTATAATAGATGTAAAAAGGTTGAACTCCATTTTGTGTGTGTGACAACGTCGCAACATGTGGTAACATTGGTTCTGACATGTCTAGACAGCTGCATAGAGCCAGGGAGTAAAATGATGGTATAAAACTTATAGAGAGCATAAAAAAAGCTCCTTCTAAGCAAACAACTCTTGGCTTGTTTTTTTTTAAAAGGAATCTACAAGTTTTAAAAGAAATCTACGTAGGCGTAGGAGTGGCTGTGTGGTAAGTAGCTTGTTTACCAACCACATGGTTCTGGGTTCAGTCCCACTGCGTGGCACCTTGGGCAAGTGTCTTCTACTATAGCCTCGGGCCGACCAAAGCCTTGTGAGTGGATTTGGTAGACGGAAACTGAAAGAAGCCTGTCGTATATATGTATATATATATGTATATGTGTGTGTGCATGTATGTTTGTGTTCGTCCCCCTAGTATTGCTTCACATCCGATGCTGGTGTGTTTATGTCCCCGTCACTTAGCAGTTCGGCAAAAAGAGGCCGATAGAATAAGTACTGGGCTTACAAAGAATAAGTCCCGGGGTCGAGTTGCTCGATTAAAGGCGGTGCTCCAGCATGGCCGCAGTTAAATGACTGAAACGAGTAAAAGAGTAAAAGAGAGTAAAGAGTAAGTCCATCTACAAGTGCTTGTGAATTGGCAGTCGCATCTACAAGTGACAGTGTGCACGAATCTCGTGCAAGTGATACAAAAAAATGATTCAAAAATGTGATTCAGAAAATGATTATAATAAAAATATTTTTTATCATAAATGATCTTGACATTCTTTTTACTTTACATAAAATATTCTTTACACTCTGCTATTGTTTTATTGCCATTTATTTATGAGTATTATAAATTTTATAGGTAAAATATTTTTCTGGGAATGAATTACAATTTATAACATTACTACTATGGGAAATTACTGCTCTGCTTTATGAGTTTTTCCTTTATGAGTAGTCTCCAAGAACAAATAAACCCTGATATCGCGGCATTACTGTGTGTTTGTATGAAAGTGCTTGTGCCTCTGTTGTTCCGAGTAATTTTGAAAATAATGAAGAATTTATTGAAATAACTGTCATTAATTAATATGGTGTTTTGAACATAAAACTAAACATGAAATTTTCGTTAAAGGTTTTAAAGAAATGACTTGAAAATGAAATTTGTATCTTGGAACTAGCTGGGGGGGGGGGGTTCAGGCAGGATGGTTTGGAAAGGGATAAATCAATAATTTAGTCTCTAATAGACAAAAAGAGATGGTCGTGGCTAGAATGCCCTTAACTCTGTGTCTGTTGAATCAGAGATGATCTAAATCAGGGGTTCACAACCATTTTTTATCTATGGACTCCTTTAATTACTATTTTATCCTGGTGGATCCCCATAGGCACAGGAGTGACTGTATGGTAAGTAGCTTGCTTACCAACCACATGAGTGGATTTGGTATACAGAAACTGAAAATATGGCGGTGAGCTGGCAGAAACGTTAGCACGCCAGGCGAAATGTTTAGCGGCATTTCGTCTGCCGCTATGTTCTGAGTTCAAATTCCGCCGCGGTCGACTTTGCCGTTCATCCTTTCGGGGTCGATAAATAAAGTACCAGTTACGCACTGGGATCGATATAATTGACTTAATCCCTTTGTCTGTCCTTGTTTGTCCCCCTATGTTTAGCCCCTTGTGGGCAATAAAGAAATAAGAAACTGAAAGAAGCCCATCATATATATGTATATGTATGCCTGTGTGTGTCTGTGTTTGGCCCCCAACATCGCTTGACAACCGATGCTGGTGTATTTACGTCCCTGTAACTTAGTGGTTCGGCAAAAGAGGCCGATAGAATAAGTACTAGGCTTACAAAGAATAAGTCCTGCGGTTGATTTGCTCGACTAAAGGTGGTGCTCCAGTATGGCCACAGTCAAATGACTGAAACAAGTAAAAGAGTAAAGAGAATATATCCCCATAGCTATTTGATGTTTAAAAGCTAGTTTTATAGAAACTTCTTCCAAAATTCCTATTTTGTTCTTCATCCAATTAACTTGTGTAGGTTGAACTATGTAAATTGTTAGAGAAAGAATCCTGTTTCTTGCAATACATGCATCATCATCATCATCATAGTTTAACATCTTTCCATGCTAGCATGGGTTGGATGAATGACTGAGGGCTGGCAAACCAGATGGCTGCACCAGGCCCCAATCTTGATCTGGCAGAGTTTCTATAGCTGGATGCCCTTCCTAACGCCAACCACTCTGAGAATGTAGTGGGTGCTTTTATGTGCCACCAGCACGGGGCCAGTCAGGTGGCACTGGCAATGACCTCACTCGAATCTTTTTACACATGCCACCGGCGCGGGTGCCAGTAAGGCGATGCTGGTAACGATCACGCTCGAATGGTGTCTTTTACGTGCCACCGGCACGGAGGTCAGATAGCCGCTCTGGCAACGATCACGCTCGGATGGTGCTCTTAATATCCTACTTACATGGGGCTCAAGTGCAAGTAAGGCGATGCTGGTAATGATCACACTCAAATGGTGCCTTTTAAGTGCCACTGGCACGGAAGCCAGTTAGCTACTCTGTCAATGATCACACTCGTATGGTGCTCTTTGCACCCCGCTAGCACGGACGCCAGTCATCAAATTTGATTTGGATTTGGATTTGGATTTTTGATCTAAAGCAAAATTGTTTCAGGGACCTTAAAATGTTACTGTGGATCACCAATTTAATATTTTGTGGCATGGACCCCCAAAAACCTTATATGGACCCTCAGGGGAGAACCACTGGTCCAAACAATAACAACAGCTACAATAATATTGTTGTGATGATCGGAGATCTGTAACACAAGGCTTTGCTACAAATGGTTGCAAGTGAATGGAACCATGTGCAGGTCTTCCTTTATTTCTGTCATCCATGAGACCACAGTCTTTTTTACTGAACCACTAAGTTACAGGCATGTAAACTAATCAAAACTAGTGAGTGGTGGCAGGGGATAAACTCAAACCCAAAGATACACACACATACATATATATGTGTGTGTCATCATCATCCTCCTCATTATCATCATCGTTAAACGTCCGTTTTCCATGCTGGCATGGGTTGGATGGTTTGACTGGGGACTGGCAAGCCTGGAGGCCTCACCAGGCTCCAATCTGATCTGGCAGAGTTTCTACAGCTGGATGCCCTTCCTAACACCAACCACTCCAAGAGTGTAGTGGGTGCTTTATTACGTGTCACAGGTACAGGAGTACAGGAGGCGGCACTCCAAACGTTCAGATGGTGCTTATTACATGCTACCAGCACAGGAGCCAGTCGGGGGCATTGACCACATCCGGATGGTGCTTTGTATATATATATATATATATATATATATATATATATATATATATGTATATCGTCAGTAGATTATATTTATCTAATGTGTGTGAGTGTGTGCATGTGTATGTACATATATATATATATATGTACACACACAGGGTGGGCTTCTTTCAGCTTCCATCAATCCAATCCAATCCACTCGGAAGTTTTTGGTCAGCCCAAGGCTATAGTAGAAGACACTACTAGGTGTTGTGCAGTGGGACTGGACCTGGAACCATGTGGTGTGGGAAGCAAACTGCTTAACACAGCCACACCTGCACCTAAAATTTTCCTTTTTTTAAAAAAAAAATCTTAAAAATATACTCTAACCAGAAAGCTGTCAATTAGTCACCTTGTGGACATAGATTCCCTGAATTTGGTGCAAACATCCCTGTTAGCAATATCACTGCAGTCTTTGATGCAGAGAATCACATGAGTATTATGTCTGATGCAGCAGTGCACCAGTTGTAGTGTACTGCAGATAACTTATCATTGATTGTAAAATTGACAGCAGAAATGTTCAGGTATATTTACAACCACCTGTCTGATCAAAGCCAGGTGGCTGCCATCTTTAAGAAGAAGCTGGAACCAACAAAGAAGTAGCTTATATGCAGTCAATCAGCCTGCTAAAAATCAAAGTCAAGTCCTCCCTCCCTCCCTCCCTCTCTCTCTCCTCTCAAACCACATTCTGTCATCCTACCATTCTAAAAAGAAAGACTGATACATTAAATTATGTAGTCCTAAATACACAAAGACAGGATGGTCAACCAGCTAAAAACAGCAGTCAAAGTATCTGTCTTTTTGTTTCTCTCCCTCAAATTACATCTTATCATCCTAAAAAAAATAAGCCTATATTAACAATGTAGCTCTAAATATACAAAGACCATTAGAAACAATAGTTAAATTGCTCTTAGTTAAATTGTTCAATATAGACCATAATATACAAAGAAAAGACGGTCAAACGGTAGAAACAGCAAGTCGAATCTCTCAAATCATACCTCTCTGTCCCATAAAATGAGAAGGAGACATGGAACAATGAAGTATTATATTTATAAACTAGCACTATGACCCAGCAACGCCGGATCAAGGTGCTAGTGCATGCATATACAGCTGCATGTGTGTGCACATACACACGAGTACTGTCCAAATCTCCGACCAATCACATACAGCTAGCAGACATTCAATTGATGTATCAGGTTTTGGGCATTTTGATTGGGTTTGGGATAGAAAATTCACAAAAAAGTCACTTCTATTGATTTTCTAATGGCTTTGCGGGGTGACTGGGGAAATGTAAAGATGTGCACGATCCACCCTTGGACAGTTTTGAATGACCATAGAAAGTGCGAGCCCTCTAACTGAAAAATTGTGGATTTGTATAAAGGACACGCACACACACACAGACATTTTGCTGTTTATATATAGAGAGATTATGGTAATCCTGCTGGATCTAGGCTGAGCTGAAGCTAAACAACAACTAATTCTATCTTCATGGGACAATGAGGGAAATTCTAAATCAGGAGTTCTCAACCTTGGGGTTCAATTATAAGATTCTGTTGTCAAAATTTAACAACAATAAATTGGTAATAATTCTAAGGTATGCAAAACAGTTTAACAATATTTCATAGAATTCCTATTAATACATGGTTATTAAAATATAATTACTGTATTTTTTAAACATTAAAGAGGTTCATAGGCAAAAATTAGTCAAGTACTTCTGCTCTAAATGATCGTTTGCTTTGCTAGAAATAGCAGCTAAATTGCCTTCAGATCACATGCAGCTCTCTTCAAAAAGGATATGTTTGATAATGTGATTCTGGGTTGAGTTCTCTACACATAAAGAAAATGAAAAAGACAGGATGGTCATGGTTGGAATACCTTTGATGAGAGGTCTGCTATTATCAGGAATGATAATGAACAACTGAGAGTAAATAATCTTGCAGACAAATTATTGATGAAAAGTGTTTGTCTTCAATTTATTAAAATCACATCTGCTTCCTTCAGCTGGAAATCTGTGTAAAAACTAAAGAAATAAATTGTTTGTATCTAATAGTCAGCATTACAGTATGTCAGTGGTCAAGACTCTTAAATCTCTTTGGTTCAATATCCTTGTCTTTGAAATAAGTAATAATCAGTGTTGAATCCAACTTCCCCTTTCATTCTTTCAGGGTCAATAATATAAAATACCAGTCTCAGAGAGTAAATTGGCAGGAATTGGATGGAATACTTTATGAGGGTTGCTGGAAAGTTCCTGATTTTAAAGGTATAATGAAAGGTCTGGTTGGAGGCCCAGCTTTCCGAGTTCTTTTCCAGGGCTGAAGGACCATTGCAATAATTATGTGAATCTGAGAGTGGAATATGTTTAATAAAATCATAATTAACTGATCCTCCTGTATTTTCTTTTACCCAAAGCCAGGAACTTTACGGCAACCCCATGTAAGGTATTTGTTCTGGTTTCTTACTTCCTGAGTTCAAGACCCACTATAGCCTCTTTAGTTGATAGGCTTAATTTATCGACCGGGTTAACTCCACTTCATCATCTTTGGAGATCTTAAATGAAATTCACTCTTTTGCAGAGATCTAGGCCAGGTGTTTGGTTTAAGGCTATCTAGAGCATCAGGCTCACAATTATGAGGTTGTGAGTTTGATTCCTAGACCAGCCTGTGTGTTGTGTTCTTGAGCAAGACACTTTATTTCACATTGCTCCGGTTAACTCAGCTGTAGAAATGAGTTGTGACGTCACAGGTGCCAAGCTGTATCAGCTTTTGCCTTTGCCTTGGACAACATCAGTGGTGTGGAGAGAGGAGGCTGGTATGCAAGGGCGACTGCTGGCCTTCCATAAACAATTTTGCCCAGACTTTGCCTGGGAGGGGAACCTTCTAGACACAATCTCATGGTCATTCATGACCAAAGGGGATCTTTTCCCTCCCACCAACCAATCTTGGTGGCCCTGCAAAAAAACACAATCACCGACGTTATGTGAAAGAAAAAAGAAGTGAAATAAAACAGCACAAACAGTATGGAAAACTTGTAGAATCATTAAAACCTAAATTATCAGATATTAATTAAAAAAAAGGAGTGGGTGTCAGCTTTAATTATTTTTTATTAGTATAAAATAAATTTCATGTTGGCAACATTAATTACAGCAAATTTGAATTTTTGGTTGAGGCACTTTCACACTTCTTATATACACTATTTTCTCCATATTCCAAATGGAATTTAAAAAGTTAGAAAAAGAAAGAAGGAAGGAAAAATAGGAAGTAATTATGAAGAACTCCATTAATTTCATAAAAACAATCTGTGGTCTGAAAAAGTTTAGATATACAACTTGGTTAACTTGTGCCGGTTCCATATAAAAAGGGAGAACTGTTTCAGTGCCATGTGAGAAACACCTGTGCCATGTAAAAGTCACCTGTGCCATGTAAAAGTCACCTGTAAAAGCCACATCATCATCATCATCATCTCAAGAGAGAAAACCATGCTAGTGCCACATAAAAAGCACTCATGCCAGTTCCACATAAAGAGCACCTGTGCTGGCATCATATAAAGCACTGATGCTGGTGCCACATAATATCACTGGTGATGGTGCATAAAAAGCACCCAGTTGATTCTTCAAAGTGGTTGGCATTGGGAAGGATATCCAGCCATAGAAATCATGCTTAAGCAGATGACGATGATGATGATGATGATGAGGAGGAGGAGGAGGAGGTCAACAACAACTAAAACTGAATGTAACTGACTGACTTGGTCACTTCTAAATACATATTTTTCTTCAAGCCTCATAGCAGATTACAGGTGGTCAGTCAGTTGATAATTTCAGCTGAATTTCTATCAGGAAATCATAGCTTCCAAATTTGTCTCAGGGTTGTCTCTGTTATTCTTGTAGTACCTGGTGCTGATGATAACCAAGCAGAATTGCATTCAACAGTCAACAGAGGGCACCCTGAGATGACGGTTGGTGTTTCAACACTGTTGACTAAAGCAAGAATTTTTTTTTTTTCCACAGCAAACTTCAATGGTTAAATACATTTCAAGCATATGTGAACTATTTTAAAAGTTTGTTTAATACACAACACTGCTGCTTTCGTGTGTCCACTACATATTTATAAAAAAAAAAAAGGCAAAAAAAAAAAAAAAAAGGAATGAAAAATGCTTTTGAAGCATTTTGGTCAATACAAAACAGTTTTCAGAAAGAAATTTTTTTACAGAAATCAGTGACATTTTCCTTTTAAAATACCAAAAAATTTCTCTTTTATTCCAGAATAACAACTATAAAGACAAAAAAATATTCTTAGATTTCCTAATATAACATTTGAACATTAAGATATAATATTTGAAGTTCTTTTAAATATTAATGCAATTATTTTTTATAAAGCCACTGATGTTCCTCTATTCAGAGCATTTTTATTACATTTCATGTGTGATTGTTGTTAAAGACACAAATTTCCTTTTGAAAATGCCAAATACTGAACCATACTCCTCACATTAGTTAACAAGTATCACTTCACTTTTCTAAACTATAAAGAGCATTGGTCTTAAAAATTATTAAATATATTTTTCTTTATTTTATTGTACTTTAACACCAAATTTTGATAGAATGACAATTTATAACAATAATAATCCTTTCTACTATAGACACAAGGTCCAAAATTTTGGGGTAAAGTGAGATAATCAATTACATCAACCCCAGTGCTCAACTGGTACTTATTTAATCAAACCTGAAAGCAGAAGAGGCAAAGTCAACCTCTAAAATTTGAACTCAGAATGTAAAGACAGTAAGCACTTTGTCCAGTGTGCTAATGATTCTGCCAGCTCACTGCCTTCATCATCATCATCATCATCATCGTTTAGCGTCCGCTTTCCATGCTAGCATGGGTTGGACGGGTCAACTGGGGTCTGTGAAGCTGGAAGGCTTCGTCAGGCCCAGTCAGATCTGGCAGTGTTTTTACGGCTGGATGCCCTTCCTAACGCCAACCACTCCGCGAGTGTAGTGGGTGTTTTTTACGTACCACCTGCACAGGTGCCAGACAGAGCTGGCGAACGGCCACGAACGGATGGTGCTTTTACGTGTCACCGGCACGGGGCCAGGCGATGCTGGCAACAGACACGAACGGATGGTGCTTTTACGTGCCACCGACACGGGGCCAGACAGAGCTGGCAACCGGCCACGAATGGACGGTGCTTTTACGTGCCACCGGCACGGGGGCCAGCCGAGGCTGGCAACAGACACGAACGGATGGTGCTTTTACGTGCCACCGACACGGGGCCAGGCAGAGCTGGCAAACAGCCATGAGCGAATGGTGCTTTTACGTATCACCGGCACGGGTGCCAGACGAGGCTGACAGCGGACACGAACGGATGGGTCACTTAACCCCTGCTTTCTGATATATGATTTGATTTTGATTGTTCTCACTGGTCTTGCCGGGTCTTCTCACGCACAGCATACTTCCATAGGTCTCGGTCTCTGGTCATTTCCTTGGTGAGACCTAGAGTTCGAAAGTCGTGCTTCACCACCTCGACCCAGGTTTTCCTGGGTCTACCTCTTCCACAGGTCCCCTCAACTGCCAGGGTGTGGCACTTTTTCACACACCTATCTTCATCCATTCTCACTACATGACCATACCAGCGCAATCGTCTCTCTTGCACACAACATCTGATTCCTCTTAGGTCCAACCTTTCTCTCAAGGTACTTACACTCTGTCGACTATGAACACTGACATTACACATCCAACGGAGCATACTAGCTTCATTTCTCGCGAGCTTACGCATGTCCTCAGCAGTCACGGCCCATGTTTCACTGCCATGTAGCATGGCTGTTCGTACACATGCATCATACAGTCTGCCTTTTACTCTGAGCGAGAGACCTTTAGTCACCAACAGAGGTAAGAGCTCCCTAAACTTTGCCCAGGCTATTCTTACTCTAGCCGTTACACTTTCAGCACACCCACCCCTACTACTGACTTGGTCACCAAGATAACGGAAGCTATCAACTACTTCTAGTTTTTCCCCCTGGAAAGTGACGGAAGTTGTTTTCTGCAGATTTTCAGAGGTTAATGCTCCCGAGCATCTGCCACATACAAAAACCATCTTCCTAGTTAGCCTTCCTATGACATTGCTGCACCTCTTATGTGTCCATAGCTTACACTTGGTGCATCTTATAGAGTTTCTACCTACACCTTTTCTACAGATCGAGCAGGGCCATCTACCTGAAGGCGTTTGTGATTTGTCTACCTTCCTACTTATTAGGACTTTGGTTTTAGCTAGGTTGACTCTAAGGCCCTTCGATTCTAAACCATGCTTCCACACCTGAAACTTCTTCTCCAGTTCTGATAATGACTCAGCAATTAGAGCAAGGTCATCAGCATAGAGGAGCTCCCAGGGGCATCCTGTCTTGAATTCCTCCGTTATTGCCTGGAGGACTATGATAAATAGGAGGGGGCTGAGGACTGAGCCTTGGTGGACCCTTACCTCTACCCGGAATTCTTCACTGTACTCATTTCAACCCTCACCTTACTAGCAGCGTCCTGTACATGGCTTGCACAGCTCTCACTAACCATTCTTCTATTCCTAGTTTCCTCATTGACCACCATATGAGGGATCGGGGGACCCTGTCGAAAGCTTTCTCCATGTCAACAAAAGCCAGGTACAGGGCCTTATCTTTGGCTAGGTATTTCTCCTGCAGCTGCCTTACCAGAATATAGCATCAGTGGTACTTTTCCCTGGCACAAAACCAAACTGCATCTCATCTAAACTAACTCTCTCTCTAATTAGTTGGCTTATGACCCTCTCTGTAACCTTCATCACCTGATCCAACATCATCACCTGATCCAACACCATCATCACCTGATCCAACAGGTTATTGATAACAATAATAATAATAGTTTCAAATCTTGGCACAAGGCCAGCAATTTCGTGGTAGGAAAGAAGTTAATTACATTGACCCCAGTACTCAACTGGTACTTATTTTATTGATCCTGAAGGGATGGAGGTAAAGATGACCTCAGTGGAATGGCAACAACAATAATAATAATTATGGTTTCAAATTTTGCCACAAGGGCAGCAATTCTGGAGGAGGAGATGAGTCGATTACATCAACCCCAGTGTTTAACTGGTACTTATTTTATCATATCTGAAAAGATGAAAGGCAAAGTCGACCTCATTGAAACTTGGACTCAGAACATAGCAACAGGTGAAATATCACTCGGCATTTTGTCTAGCATGCTAATGGTTCTGCCAGCTCATTGCTTTGACAGCAACAACAACAATAATTGATAATAATAATAATAATAATAATAATAATAATAATAATAACAATAACAATAGTAATATTTAAGGCAGTGAGCTAGCAGAATAGTTAGCATGAAATATACAAGTAAGACTTGAATTTCAACCTAAGAAGGTTGAAAATAAGAAGGTTGAAAATACCTAAGAAGGTTGAAAATACTGAATAAGAATTAACTAGAGCCATAACAGTCCATCTATGCAACTATGGGAGCAGAGAGAGAGAGAGAGAGAGAGAGCATTATTTTAATAATGTTCTCATTCTCACTCCATATTTATGCATGCATGGGACGATGGGTGCATGGATGGATGGATGAATGGGTGGATGGATGGATGGAGAGACAGACAAGTGCTTACTTCCATCATCCTGGACCAACCTAAGCCTTGTGAGTGAGTTTAGTAGACGGAAACTGAAAGAAGCCTGATACTGTCATCTATACGTGTGCATGTGTGAGATAATGTCTGCTTAACATTGCACAGTTGTTGTGAATGAGTGCCACCATCATACAAGTGATGTTCTTCATTTCCAAACTTCCATTAAAACATATCTGGCCTTGAAGAAATATTGCTTTATCTAAGAACAGGTAAGTGTTAACAGCCACTCTCCTACCCTGATGTAATCTCCAGGGATAAAGGCATCCAGCAACAGAACCTCCGTAATGCTATGATGGACCGTAAAGTCTGGCGTAGCATGGCAAATTCCATTGTCTCGACCACGGTCGAACCATGACGAAATGATGATGAACAGCCAGAAAGATACCTGGCTGCAGAAAACCTACCTTAGCAAATTTCGTCCAACCCAAGTGAGCGTGAAAAAAGTGGGCATTGAAACGACAATGGTGGTGGTGGCAGCGGCGGTGGTGGCAGTTGCATTGGTGGCAGCGGTTCTCATTCTGGTGCTGGTGGTGATGATGATATATAAAATGAAATGCACTTATTTTACACAAAATTTTTTTTTGTCCTGATGTCTATTTGCTGTGTTTGATGGCGATCTTGTTACTACAGCCATTCATGACAACAGTATTGATTGCTCACAGCTCTTCTCTGGAACATTAGAGCAGGTTGCATTTCCTTCATTGCTGCTGTTAATGCCACAAGTTTTCATGGCAACAATACCAGAGTTAGTAATCCTATTGGTCATTGACTTTACTTGTATTTCAGGAGTAATGTTGATGTTTCTGGTGCTGCTGGTAGTGGATATGCCACTATCGTTGCTTATTGCTACTGGCAGCTGCCACTGCTGGAGATATTGATATTGTTGTTGTTACTGCTAGCTTCTCTTCCATTCTCTCAGTGAAGAGAATTTTCTTCAGTACTTCATTTTCCTCGTCCTTTATAATAACAATAGTCCTTTCTACTAAAGGCACAAGGCCTGAAATTTTGGGTGAGGGGACTAGTTGATTACATTGACCCCTGTGTGCAACTGGCGCTTATTTTATTGACCCTAAAAGGATGAAAAGCAAAGTCAACCTTGGTGGAATTTGAACTCAGAACATAAAGACAGACGAAATGCCACTAAGCATTTTGTCTGGCACACTAATGATTCTGCCAGCTCGCCACCTTAATGATGATGATGATAACAAGAGCACCCAGAGAGCACAAACCACCACCAAGGTAATACTAATGTCCTCTCAACGATTAGCCAGAGATAATTTTTAGAATGAGAATATTTGAAATAAACATGAATGTTCTCACAAACAAGAATACAAAAAATGAACCCAACCGCTCTCAAAAATTGAGCAAAAAAAACCCCCAGAAAAATAATGCAGAATCCTTGTCTGGTACCAGGTTGATCCCAAAATCTAATCAGTTCACACCAGTCACAAGAACAAACATCCCTGAAAGTTTCATCCAAATCCAGCGGTTCTTGAGATATCTTGTTCATGGACAAACACAACTGAAATTATTGTATACAGTGCTCAGATACACTACAACTGAAAAAAAAGGCATTAGGTGTACTGTTGGCGAATCTCAGGAAGCATAGAAGTTTTGTAGGATGTAGTGTCTTGACAGCTAACAACTGATGTGGGTAGTTTATTCCAAGCTTCAGCAATTCTAATCTTGAAAAAATGTTTCCTCTCATCCTCATTGACTGTGATTTTGGCTCTATGGTACACATTTTTTTTTTTATGGTTTTCTTTTTTTTTCTCTCTCTTTCAACAAAATTTATCCAAAAAAGTTTCTACAAATTTGACTGCTTATAGGGATCAACACAAAAAAGCCCCACTCCCCTCAGTTCCAGGTCAGCTCTACCATAAACTATTCAATTACAATTGTAACTAACAAACCCCTAAGACAAAATCAACAATAATTTGGTTGCAAATAGGAAACCACAAAACTTTATTGCACTAATCATAATAATAATAATAATAATAGTAATAAGGAACTGCTCCCAAAGTGCAATATTGATAGACTGCATGTGCCTAGGAACAAGGGAGAAAGATACCTCATAGGATACAAGATCTGTGTTGCCAATGAGAAGAGCAGTCTGGGATGGTACGTCAAACAGCAGGGTTAATCCTTGCTTGCCACTGTTAGAAATAATACAATACCTACCGAAAATATGATGCACCCATAAACAATTTTAAAAATAAGATGAAGAACAAAGGATAAACAATTGGAAAATGAAAACAAGGTCTGAAATTTTGGAGGAGAGGTATAGTCTACATCAACCCCAATGCTCAACTGGTACTCTGAAAAGACGAAAGGCAAAGTTGACCTCAGCAAAATTTGAACTCAAAATATAATATCAAATGAAATGCCACAAGGCATTTTGTGTAGCAGCTTGCCACCTGAATAATAACAATAATAATCCTTTCTACTCTAGGCACAAGACCTGAAATTTTGGGGAAAAGGGCCAATCAATTAGATTGACCCCAATACACAATTGGTACTTGATTTATCGTCCCCAAAAGGATGAAAGGCAAAGTCAACCTTGGTGTAGTGACAGGTAAAATACCGTTAATCCTTTGAGCTTAGTGATGGATGAAATACCACTAATCCTTTCTACTATAGGTACAAAGCATGAAATTAGTGGTGGGGAGCTAGTCAATTATATTAACCCTTATGCTTAACGGATTTTTATTTCATTAACTTCAAAGGAATGAAAAGCAAAGTCAACCTCAGTGGAATTTGAACCTAGGATGTAAAAATAAATGAAATACTGCTAAGTATTTTGCCCAACATGCTAACAATTCTGCCAGTTTGCCACCTTGGTAATAAGCCTTTCTACTATAGACATAAAGACCTGAAATTTGTATGATATTCTTATAACAAAACTAGACAGGAAAACAAGAAAAATAATGACAGAATTTAGGATGCACCACCCAAAATCTGACACAGAACAGTTATATATGGAATGTACTGAAGGTTGTAGAGGTTTCATACAGCTAAAAAAAACTTTTAGAGAATTACCACCATAGGATTACAGAAATACTTAATTCAGAAGCAAAGTAAACTGGTACAAATAGCCACAAAACAGAAGCAAAACAAAACACTGTTTTCTGTCTTTGAGGAAGCTGAAAAATACAAGAAGAAGTCAGAGTACCTGACAACTATGAAGTAGAATAGGAAACAACAAAAACTGTAAAGCAATTGGAATCCAAACTAAAACTGGGACAACAAAGTATCATGATAAAATGATGGCAAGAAAAGCCCTTACAGAGCAATTATTGGAGAAAGCTAAACAGAAAAGAAATAGACAAAGTTCCAACAATGGCTGAGAAGTTCAGGAATCAAAGCAGAGACAGAAGGATTTTTTTCATTACAGCACAAGATCAAAACCTATCTACCAGACATCATCAGAAACACATGATGAAGAAAAATACCACAAGTAACTGCAAAATATATGGTGATAGGAAAGAAACAATAAATCATATTGCCTCTGGCTGCCCAGACCTGGCTAAGAAAGAATAGATCCACAGGCATAACAGAATTGGGACTTATATGCACTGGAAGCTATATCAACACTATGGAATGATAACATAAAAAAAGTTGGTACAGGCACACCCCAGAAAATTACAAAGGAACCATACTCTGGGACATGCCAATAGATACATATAGAGGAGTCAAGGCTAATAGACCAGATATAGTTGTCAGAGATCAGCAAGAAAAAATGCCTTCTAATCGGTGTATCAATACCAAAAAATGACAATGTATCTCTAAAAGAAACACAGAAACTCTCAAAATACAAAGATCTGGAAATAGAGCTAAGTCGAATCTGGAGCCTAAAAACAGAAACAATCCCTATAATAACAATAATGATTAAAAATCATTCAGACAAATACATAACCAAAACACCAGGACTTACGAATATATATAACATACAGAAAATAGCACAACTAGGCACCATGCACATCCTACGTAAAGCACTTTCAATGCAGTGAAAATAAGAGCACCACAACAACTCACAGCACATACCCAAGGTACACAGAGTTGCACTCAGTAGTGCAGTGAAAGCATGTTGTAAAAAACAAGACTCAAGAAGAAGAAGAAGAAGAAGAAGAAGAAGAAGAAGAAGAAGAAGAAGAAGAAGAAGGAGGAGGAGGAGGAGGAGGAGGAGGAGGAGAGAAGAAGAAGAAGGAGAAGGAGAAGGAGAAGGAGGAAGAGGAGGAGGAGATGATGATGATGAAGAAGAAGAAGAAGAAGAAGAAGAAGAAGAAGAAGAAGAAGAAGAAGAAGTGAAACATTAGAAGCAAATCGAAATATTGACTGAATATGACCTCAAAATTGTGCAACCTAATCTAGTTACCAAGGTTATTTTAGTTGTAAAAAAGAGTTGTTGAGTCAAAAACATAGTTTATTTGGTAGATAGATAAGCAGATGTGACTAATTCAGAGAAACATTACTTTCCTTATTCCCACGTCATCACTCTCGTAATGCAACATTTTGTAATTTAGGTAAATCGAAAGTAAATCAATTTTCCTTTTTCTAATGAAACCTGATCGTTTTAGAGAAGTGTATTTGAAATAAATTTAGCTAGTTGTTAAGGTAACATAGAAAATATGTAAATGAAAATAAAGTTTATTTGACACGTGAAATTGATTTGATTGTTCTGGTCTTAAAATCAGTTGGTAAGAATAGAAGTCATTTGACGACGACACCTTTTTGCTTGTAATTGGCTACCCTATTGCAGGTTCAATCCATGGAATATTGAAATAATACCCATCTTGACCATTCCACAGAATAAGAGGATACTGGAGAGCATGATAAGAGGGATGAGTCATTGGAACATGTTTAAGGTTGTTATCTTGAACACAAATAAGAATATCATGATTTTCATGGAGATCACCAACGATAAGGATGGCTACTTCATTAGATGTAGGATCATTTCTCTTGATAAACGCTGCCGCCGTGGTGATCTCATTCTCACTCACAACATCATAAGCGGAAAGTGTAACTTCTCGAAAGAACTGTTCTTCACTCCTGCTCCAGAGCATGGGCTGCGGGGTCACTCCGAAAAACTCTATCTATGACAATTTCATCTCAATCGAAGGAGAGGGGCTTTCTCCGTCCGGGTTGCGGATCCGTGGAATAAGCTGCCAGACGAGATAGTGAAGATGCCGACGACCGCTCGGTTCAAAGTCTCTCTTGACCAGAAATGGCCTGAACTCTTTGTATGACCACCCTCCCTGTACATAACTCCCTGTCCCCCTACATGGCCTTGCTTTTGCTTTTTGAGCCAAAAAATTAAATTTAAATAAAAATTAAAATTAAAAATTAAAACAGCGTAAAATGTTCATTACTATAGTTTACTATAGACATAAGGAACGCAGAAACACACACACACACATATACTTATAGAACTGATAATACTGAAAACAGCAAAATGTATACATATGAAGTTTAAATGAAACAAAATCTATAAAAAGAAAAGGAAAGTCACCAATTTAGCAAAAGTTACTAAATGTAGTCAATACAGGTGCAAGACATACTTTCTGTAACATAGTTATGCTAAAGAAAAAAAAATGGAAAGTCATCAATTTAGCAAAAGTTAGTATATGTCACCAATGTAAGAAAGTATAGAAAATCAACATTTATTTGGAACAATTGAATATCATGGTGAAGAAAGTGAAAGTCCAAGAAAAAAAATTAAATTTTTCAAACAAAAATAATCTATTTTACAATTTTGAAATGAACGTTGAACCATGTGTATAGAAAGGAAGACACTGTTGTGAACGTTAATTTCAAATATTTGCTGAAGGATGTATGTAGCAAAATATAAATTCATTTGACATTACTACATATTTTTTAACTGTGTAACATTATAGGCTGTAGAATAAATACTGACTGATGCAGTAAAAAAGGTTGTGCGACGTTGATACTCACAGTGGTGAAGAAGCTTAGGAGAACTGTTAAAAATTATCTTGAAACTGGTTAGAAGGAGTGGAATAACATTTCTGCAATTATATTGGAAGAGGCTTTCTACTTTGCCAAGTTTCCAAATTTATTATAATAACCAGAATAATATCTTTTTTACTGATATATTTGCAAGTATTGCGAGTGGACTTAAATAAAAAAAAAATCTTCATGTTGGTAGTACTTGAAAGTCAACGTTGTTATTTGTTTAAATTTCTGGCCACAACGAAACATTCAATATTGGTGAACTTCACTGTTGGGCAGGAGAAAGTTACAAACATAAACTAACACACACATGCACACATACATTGATGCACACCGTAAGCCTATTTCTGTCCCTGTGTGTATCAGTCATCACAAAAATGTATGTATACTGACAGACACATACACCATCACACGCATATACTTGTCTGTCATCAGCCTAATGTAGGTAATAAACACACGAATGCACTCATATCAAAAACGTGACGTCATTGTCATTGTGGTGGTGATATAAAATGTCGTTTATGATAGGTGACTAAAAGAAAAACGACAATGTTAAATTTTTGTAATGCAAATATTTGACACCCCTTACATCGAAATCGGCAACTTGGTTTTGGAATGCATAAGAGATATATGCACACAAACACACACATATACAAACTCGCTTTCACATATATATATATGTGTGTGTGTGTGTTATATATTATTTATTATTTAATTGAGCGTGATGCATCCATTTCCAAGTAAGTTTATCTTCCCCTTTTTGCTGCAACTCTCTATTCTATACTGTTTTCTTCTTCCATTCTTCTCTAATACTCTTTTTCTCCCCCTCCCTCCCTCCTTCATTTTCGATCTCTCTCTCTCTCTCTCTACTCTTTCTCTTTTTTGCTCCCGCTCTCTCTTGTTGCTCACACGTAACTATCGTCCATCTTTCTTTTCCTCATATGACCATCTTTTCTTTCACAGATATTTAAAAGAGCTGATGCGTTTTTCTCTCTCTCTCTCTTCTAACTTTTCTCTTTTCAAAATAAATGTTTCTACCAGCATTCACTATTTTCCTCTCATTCTGGTCTAATGACTCTCCATATTTGTTTTCATTTGGTTTCCTTGTATGTCTCCACTGTCTTGGTTTTGTCCCTAACTTTGACCCTCTATAAATCCAAAATTTTATTTTAGAATTTATGGGCGCTACTGTCTTTGAAGACTCATATTGTCATTGAATGCTCGAAATGAGGAGTAGAGAGACAGTTGACAACTGATGTATTAACTTGTCCTAATTTCTATTTTTTTCTCATTTGTTTATGTATTTCATGTTGTTTGAACCGTTGGTGACGTCCTGTACCCATATATGCATGTATGTATATATATATTTTTTCATTTAATTGAAAGCAACACATCCATTTCCAAGTATATATATATATATAGCATAATTAAATCTCAGAATGAGATTGAAACAGTAATCGCTCGATAATGTAAAGTTTAGAAGCCATCTTATCATGGCTAACCACATTGGGGAGGGGGTGTTACTTCATTCTGAGATTTAATTATGCTTACTGTCCGTTTTTTCGACATCAGTGGCAGATGCCACTAGAAAAACTTATATATTTGCAAAGCAGCCTTCACTTTCATCGCGACCTGGTGGTTACCGTCCGTTGACGAGGGACAAAAATCCCAAAACTAGTTCGAGCGTATCACTCAGGCTTGCGAGGAAGGGATGGCCTCCCTTTGCAAATACTCCAAGGGCACTGATATTGTGTCTAAAGCCAGCTAGAGACGACGATCTCTTGGGGCTATAGAGCTACAGTAACACCCCCTCCCCAATGTGGTTAGCCATGATAAGATGGCTTCTATACTTTACATTATATATATATATATATATATATATACATGTATATATGATTTCAAATCTCAGTGTTTGAATGTTTTGCTTTTATATATATATATACACACACACACACATACATACACACACATGCACTCACACACACGACAGGCTTCCACACCATTTCATTGCAATGAAATTCACACTCAAAGCATTCATCAGCCTGAGTACTCCACACAATATGATGTGGTTCCAAACTAAGTTTCTTAACCTCATGGCCATTTTCTTTTATCATAATGATAGATGATGATGAAGATTACATTACATTAGCCCACATTTAACTATTTGCTCTTCATGCAGAAGATATCCCTGAGTAATTTTCCATGTCATTATATTAAATTACAAAATGAGTGAGTATTACTGTACTATAAGCAAAGACATAGTTGTGTGGTAAGAAATTTGCTTCTCTCCCACATGGTTCCAGGTTCAGTCCTGCTGTATGTCACCTTGGGGAAGTATCTTCTACTATAGCCCCAGGCCAACCAAAGACTTGTGAGTGGATTTGGTTGACGAAAACTGAAAGACTCCATCATGTGTGTGTGTGTGTGTGTGTGTGTGTTAGAGTCTCCTTTCGTTGACATTGCATCATAGCTGTAAATGAGTTTCACCATCATGCAAGCAGTGTCCTTCATTCCCAATATTCTGAGAAATTATATCTGGTCATGGGGAATATTAACTTACTTGGAAAAGGGTAAGAGTTGGCAACAAGAAGGGCATCCAGTCAGACAAAATCTGCCTCCCCAAATTCTGTCCAACCCATATACAGAAAAATAGACACCAAAACAAAGTCCTATAAATGTGAAATAGACTGTCTTAATGAAGAAATCTACCAAAAGTTCTGATCTTAGTTACCAAAATTCAAACTCATTCTGCCACTGATATCCAAATTCATTCGAGTTTTAACCAATTTGGACTTCAGAGTTCCCTCCCTTTTCTTAAAAAACCCAAATTTTCATTCACTAATAACTGATTAAAACATTTTATGGGTTCACTACATCACCCTCGAAGGGTCTATAAAGGCCATTTACATCTATATATATATATATATATGTACATGTGTGTCTGTGTATGTTGTGGTGTTAGCGGTGTTATGGGCTGTGATGAGCTAAGTGGTGTTGGTGGAGAGGATGACAGATGAGGTGGGCGGAAGTAAGGCTTGCAGGGGCTGGCGGAAGAGTGAAAGGGGCGTGCATGGGCAGGAAGCACGTGTGGTTAGCAAGCATGTGTGGTCAGTTCCAGCAAAGAGTGCAGAGCGATCAGACGTGTTGAATTCGTGAGAGTGACCGCTGATTTCGCTGAGGTAAGGCTTTTTGTATTTCTTTCTTCCGTTGCTTCTTTTTCTGTTGTCCTTTTCCTCCATCACACTACATATGTATATAGTGGGTGTCCCTAAATTACCTTTACAATTTGAAAACTTAAGGAAAAATGCAAAATAAAGATAAATCACCAGAGTTTATTGGAAAACAAAGTTTTATGAGAAACATTAGACCACTTCCATATGTTCTGATGTTTCTAGTAAAAGTTGATTGATGGATCTCAACTTTAATAGTTTCAGGAGTAAGTAGTGGAAGTTGTAAAGATAATTCATGAACATAATGTGTGTGTGTGAATATATACATATAGATACATACATATAATATGTATGTATGCATGTAATGTATGATATATATATAATATGTATGTATGCATGTAATGTATGATTGTGAAGTTGATCATTTAACAACAGAACTATTAAAAGAAATTTTCATGCAACACTTGAAGACCTGTAAAGACATGTGAACTGAATCCAAACTTCTTCTGAAAAACAATCATTCTACAAAACTATACTTGAGAAAGATTTTTTTTTTTAATCAAAGGGGAGGAAATTTTTTTCCTTGATGCATCAGCAAGAACAAGCAAAACATTTGCCAAAGTAAACAACAGGAAAAAAAATAATTTGGGCTTCTGCTTGTTCAGGTATTTGCTGTTGTTTTTTACTTGCAGAAGAAAAACCCATTCAAACTGACCATGAATCTAGTTGACAATGACACACCAGTTTGTAATATTAGCAAAGTATAAGGTGGCGAGCTGGCAAAGGTGTTAGCATGCCAAGTAAAAATGCTTAGTGGCTTTTCATCTATCCTTACATTCTAAGATCAAATTCCAAAGTACTAGTCTAGCACTTAAGTCAATAATATAAGTACCAGTGAAGCACTGGAGTCAATGTAATCAACTTACTGCCTACCCCAAATTTGCTGGCCTTGTGCCAAAATTTGAAACCAATATTAGCAAAACATCTGGGATAGGAAAAATACTAAAGAAGTGTCACATCATTGTTTTGGGGTGTGTGCACAATGGCAAACAAGACAGCTTATGGAGTTCTGAAATAAAACAGACAAAATTTAAGAAACTCACAAGAGTTAGAGGGTTGAGTACCACTATAAGAATTTCACAGTATTTTGCCTGTAATTCCAATGAATATTATTGCTTGAATTCACCTTATTTGTTGGGACACATAATGATGCAACTAACTAAAAATATGAGAACCATTTTTGGGATAATAATTTGTTTGAAGAATTTGCTCAAAATTTATTGAAACTTGGAAGAGGTACCTCTTGATAATAATAATCATTTACATACACCTCTAATTAGTATTCTCAAATTTTCATGATCATTGAAAGGTCAATTCTGGCACCAAAAATATCATTATTACACCATAAATGTTAAATTATTGGATCATATTTCAAAAGATACAATCTTAAATCTACACATTTAGTTGCAGATTCTGTAGAGGCTGTCAATTATATTTTTGAGATTTTTAATTCTTTAGAATCTAAATAAAGCTACTGTTATGGTAATATGTGAATTTCATCCACTTCAGTTGTGTAACTGCACAAGCTGGCCATTAAAAGCTTAATACATCATATTATTCAGACTCCTATTTTGATTGGAGAAGATGTTGTTACACCTAAAGTAGCCATGATATCATCTCACTCAGAAATATTGGGTCTTCCAGAAAGTTTGTGCCAATTTTTAAAGGAAAGAAAAAGGTCAATAAATACTTGCCATTACATTTTTAATCAACCAAATATGAACCATTTTGTTGCATAATGCGTCTTCATCTTTCCTTCAACATGAAAATACCATCTTCCCAGAATTGAGGTGGTTTCATGGCAAAGAATTCATCAAGGTATCTTTTTACGTCATCCAAAGAATTGAAATTTTTACCATTAAGACTATTCTGCAGAGACCTGAATAAGTGGAAATCTGAAGGAGCAATATCTGTGAATATGGAGGGTGGGGTAACACATCCCAGCCGAGCTGCAGCAAGTTTTGTCTGGTTCCCAAAGCATCAAGTGCCAAAAATGAACTTCCTTATCTTCTATTTTAAAGGGTTACAGAATTAACACAGGTTATAGGAACATAAACCTTCTTCCACAAAAAGATAGCTTAAACTGTGCTCTAAATGGAGGTGTAGTCAAATTCTATTTTATGAACTCAACCATGTTCTAAAATAAGTTGAAAGGTAAGCTACTATAAACTGGCACAAACTTTACAGACAACCTGATACCTTTCATATTCAAAGAGTGGTAGTTTTCAGTAAAACTCAATTTTTTTATGTTTGTTAATAAATCTTGGGATTAAAGTTCATCTTTTACAAGGCATAGTTAGATATCATTTTTGCTTAAGTTCCATCTGGAAAAATGTATAACATTGTTTATAAAAAAAAAGTTCTAGATTTATACTGAGTATTTAATTACAAAGAGGCCTACAAGGTAAATTTATCAATAAAAGAATAATAGAATAGTGCCAGTTATGTCTGACTTGAAAAATTGTATGGTGTTATGGGAGTGTTGATTGACACAAATAGTTTGGGGGAAAACCATCCCTTGACAATGTTTAATATGATAGTGACGTTAACACCACACACATACATATAAAAAAAAAACAGAAGAAATATGAGATATATAGTATAGGTGAATGGGGGAAATGCCAGGAATTTCTCTTGAAAAACAAAAAAAAGCAGCACGCCACTCAATAGGAAAAGTAATTGAATATTTTTAAAGTCACTAATTGACAGAACATAGCTAAGATTCCATGCCCTAACGACATTTAATGATATGCATGTAAAAAGAAAAAAAGGAAAAACCCAAATTGTGTATCTTGAATAAGTTCTTGCAGTGATTCAAAACCTAACAGCTGGACTAACAAACAAATAAATAAAATGGATAAAAGATATTTTTTTTTTAAATCAGGAGTGGCTGTGTGGTAAGTAGCTTGCTAACCAGCCACATGGTTCTGGGTTCAGTCCCACTGCGGGGCATCTTGGGCAAGTGTCTTCTGCTATAGCCCCGGGCCGACCAATGCCTTGTGAGTGGATTTGGTAGACGGAAACTGAAAGAAGCCTGTCATATATATGTATATATATATATATATGTGTGTGTGTGTTTGTGTGTCTGTGTTTGTCCCCCCCTAGCATTGCTTGACAACCGATGCTGGTGTGTTTACGTCCCCGTCACTTAGCGGTTCAGCAAAAGAGACCGATAGAATAAGTACTGGGCTTACAAAGAATAAGTCCCGGGGTCGATTTGCTCGACTAAAGGCGGTGCTCCAGCATGGCCGCAGTCAAATGACTGAAACAAGTAAAAGAGTAAAAAGAGAGTAGTCCTTTATTGAAGTTTTTGAATTCATGTTCTTCACCAAGTGAATTCTGCAACTCGCTTTTGGTTCCTGTTTGAAATTATTTCATTTCATTTCATTTTTTCTTGCCCTGTACTAAGTTCTACAAATGTTACAACTTGCTAGACTTAAAATAAAAGGAAGCTCTTCATTTGTTTTTGTCGTATGTATTGCGGACAATGGAATCGGTGTAATCAACTTACCCAAACCCTGAATTTGCAGGCCTTATGCCAGAATTCCAAACCAATATTAAAGTTTCAGACATGCTGAAAGTTGGGGCTAGACAAAATAATTTTAAAATATGTTTAGGAGTGGCTGTGTGGTAAGTAGCTTGCTTACCAACCACATGGTTCCAGATTCAGTCCCACTGCATGGCACCTTGGGCAAGTGTCTCCCACCAAAGCCTTGTAAGTGGATTTGGTAGATGGAATCTGGAAGAAGCCTGTTGTGTATGTGTGTGCGCGCGTGTGTATGTACATGTTTGTATATGTTTGTGTGTGTTTGTCCCCCACACCATCACTTGACAACAGATGTTAGTGTCTCTACGTCCCCCGTAACTTAGCGTTTTGGCAAAAGAGACTGATAGAATAAGTACTAGGCTTACAAAGAATATGATCTTTCATTGTCAAAGTTTGAAAGGGGCTAGAAGCTGCTGATAGGGATCCAACATCAGCAGCTAAACATGAAATACATGCACAGCATTCGAATAGCATCAGAACACACAAATGTATACAAAATGCCCTAGAAATAACTGATAAAAAACCCTGGTAAGTCAATCAGAGCCATTGCAATGGGCCCCAAAGTTTCAGAGTACTGCATCAGAAGAGTTATGCTTGAGGGTTTCTGGTACAAGTCATACGTGATGCAGAGGGGTCAGTTTATGTCAGATGTGACAAGAGAGAACTGATTAGTGCAAAGCCCTTGATTAACAAGTTAAAAAGGAATGTTTTGTCTCCAATGAATAAAACTTTAATCAGGACCAAAAGGTAAACCAAATGAAGAACAGATGGTTGTGCACAGACCCAAATGAGGTTCCTAATGGCCATACAAAGTTCCCAGCAACTCTGATGGTTCTGAGATTCAACAGCAATGAGGGAAATGTCATTTCTCCTCACCTTTTTAGGGCTTAAGATTCAATGGTACTGTCTACATAGACGTGTTGGAGAAAGTTGTGAGGCCTTGGATAAACAGGGTATGCAATGGAAGACCACATGTCTTCCAACAAGATTCTGTGCCATCTCATAAGGTTAGGTCAACCCAAGTGTGGATGCATGCCAATCTTCATGATTATGTTCTCTAAAAACACATGACCTCCTAGCTCACCAAACCTCTATCCATGGTAGAGGGTGGATATATCACTCACAAGCACTTCTAGGCTTCACCACTAATTCCATTCTCAACCAAATCAAAGACGGTTTTTTTAGCAGTGATGGTCCAGTCCCACACTACATTTGGAGGTAAAATGATTGAAATTTGGTTCATAAAAAAAGGGAGGTCAAAAATGGGAGAGTAATGCAAAAAATCAACTTTAAATATTAAAATATCTCTGTTATTTAAAAAAAAAACTATACATTAATTGGGTTTAAAAGAATGTGCTCATTGAAAAGAATCTTCTGATGGAAACTCTATTAAAAAGAATTACAAAAGAAATAGTATGGCTTTAATCATCATCATCATCATTTAACATCTGCTTTGCATGCTAGCATGGGTTGGGCGATTTGACTGAGGTCTGGTGTACCAAACTCCAATCTGATCTGGCAGAGTTTCTACAGCTGGATGCCCTTCCTAATGCCAACCACTCCGAGACTGTAGTGGGTGCTTTTATGTGCCACCGGCACGAGGGCCAGTTTGGTGGTACTGGCAACGGCCACGCCCAAATGGTGCTTTTTATGATCCCCCTGCACAGGGGCCAGTCCAGCGGCACTGGCGATGACCTCGATCGAATATTTCACATGCCACCAGCACAAGTGCTAGTAAGGCGACGCAGGTAACGATCATACTTGAATGGTGTGTTTAATGTGCCATCGGCACAAAGGCCAGCTTGTTGCTCTGGCAATGATCTCACTCGTATGGTGCTCTTAGGTAGCAAGAAAATGGTAAGTAACCCCCAAAATTAACTATGAATCAAAATATTTCAGCCATTGTAAAGGCAAACTACACAATTGTGTTCAAGTGAAAGAGCCCTATGAGATGAAATCTCATGATGAAAATCTTATCAAAAAATATTAGCTACAGAAAAGGTACGTGTTTTAACTGACAGAAAAATCGTGCTCGTTCTAAGAAATTAAAATGAAAGAGCTTATCTACACAAATAGTTTGGGGAAAACCCCCACCAACAAATACTGATCTGGAAAATTGGGATTTTCTGTATTTTTGTAATCATTTTTGTTGTTTCGTTTGTGCATTATAATATGTACATATTAAAATAGAAAAATTTACTCATTAAAAAGAAAGTTATAAATTACTTAATTAGAATTATAAAAAAAAAATGTTTAAAAATATATTTGTGTTCAGATACTGTTATTAATCCTTTGTTATTTGTAGAAAAAGTTCATTGACACAAATAGTTTGGGGGAAAACCATGTCTAAAACTAGCAATCTGTTTAAGTATTAAAATATGTACATATCAAAAACATATTAATATTAACATATTCACTCATTAAAAACAAAATAATTATTAATTAGTTAATTAGAATATTTAAAAAAATGTTTAAAAAAATATATATATTTGTGTTCAGAAGCTGCTTTTAATCCATAGTTAATTTCTAAGTTTGAACAAAATCTTTATTTAAAAACTATTTACAATAGTATCATTTTTTTCCCCAAATTATAAAGGTAAATATACTTACTCATAATAAAAAGAAGGATTACCTGGAAAAAAAATTTAAGACTGCATGGCACCTTGGGCAAGTGTCTTCTATTATAGCCTCGGCCGACCAAAGCCTTGTGAGTGCATTTGGTAGATGGAAACTGAAAGAATCCCATCACACACATATATGTGTGTGTGTGTATTTGTCCCCCCCCCCCAACATCGCTTGACAACTGATGCTGTTGTGTTTACATCCCTGTAACTTAGCGGTTCGGCAAAAAAAAACCCGATAGAATAAGTACTAGGTTTATAAAGAATAAGTCCTGGGGGTCGATTTGCTCGACTAAAGGCGGTGCTCCAGCATGGCCACAGCCAAATGATTGAAACAACTAAAAGAGTAAAAGAGTACAGAATCCTAGAATATTGTTAAGTTATTTGAACCTAGAAAAGTACAGTACAAGAAACGACAGAATGACGAATGCAGGTACAGAATGCTAGAATATTAAAAGTAGTTCCCACCTTACTGCTTCTGTATATTAATTGCAATACACGGACATCTTTTCATACTAAAACAGCACAATAAACCATGTTCAAATGTTTGCTCAATGTTATGAAGTAATTACAAGAATTTTTCTGCTCAACAACATAATCCAGCAACATTGGCACACAACCTCACCACCACCACCACCACACCTAATAATCACTAATGACTTTCAATGCTGGATCAACAGATTCATTGGAAAGTTAAGATGGTAACTTGGGATTTTATATGGGAACAACAAATATTCAAGCACCTAGCAAAATCTTGCCATAATTGGTGAACTAAGTTACATTTGGCAAGATCCAACCATCTAAAGGCGGCAAGCTGGCAGAAACGTTAGCATGCCGGGTGGAGTGCGTAGCGGTATTTCGTCTGTCGCACATGTGTTCGTGAAGTAAGAATTGCTGTTTCGTGGTGTTAATATTGTTAACAACTGTTGTTTCTTGTTAAACTGTTGAATAACTTAACTGTTGGAGTTTTCAATTGAAAACACTTAGTGCTTGTGGTAGCACGCGTTGTTCATTCCCCCTTTGGGGGGAAGAATGTCGTCTAGCATGGAGCCTACCGTTGGAGCAGAAATACTTGTTTCTCCTGTTGAGAGGAGGAAATACATGTCCGGCGAGGAGCCAACTACAGACAAGGAAATAGGGGTTTCCCCCGCTACAAGAAGGAATAGCAGAGAGGATAATATATTTGATATTTTTGGAGATGTGTCTGAGAGCTCGTCAGAACTTTCACCAGAAGAGTTTCCGACTTTGCCAGAGAACAAAGGCATTGTGTCGAAGAGAATAATTGATGTGCCTAGCATCCAGATAGAACCAAAAAATGGAAAAAAAAGTTTTGCGTTGGCTGCTGGGGGTGGAACCCAGATACTGTCGACGAATAAAAGCGAAATTATGAAATACAGCAAAATGATGGAAATAAATGACAACAGTGTGAAAATTGAACCTCCGCAAAAGTTATTACAGGAAGAAAAGCAAAAAACAATAATTTTCAAAACATATGTCTACAAAATAGAAAAATTGAAAGAATGTCAGAAGAGAAAATAGAAAAGTGCTTAAAGCCAATATTGGGCGACGTAGTATTTTGAGAGAGGAAAAAAATTCGGAACGGTGGAAGTAAGGTTCACCAATAAAGAAATAGCACACAAGAACTCAGTGGAAACGTTGAAAACGAACGACGTGGAGTTAATACCCTATTATATGGGGATGAGGACGTCGCGAATAAAAATTACAAGGGTCCCGCCAGAGGTCGAACCTATGTGGTTGTTGGCGGCAGTCCTAATCAAAGAGGTAGAAAAAATTACTCTCCTCCAGGCTACCGCTACGGAAAACCCACGCTGGGATGGTAAAACAATTAATCTTCTCATTCAAGCGGACCCTAAAATAATTCAAACAATTCCTGAGACAATTGAGGTAGGGGAGGAGAACCTCGTGGTGTTTGTTGAGGGCCGAAAACCTCGATGTTTTTTATGTGGTCAATTAGGCCACATTCGAAGGAACTGCAAGGAAAATGAAGAAGAGGAGGAAGAGGAGAAAAAAGACAAAGAGGAAGAAGATAAAGAAGAAACAGATGAGAAAAAAAACAACAAACAAAAGAAAAATACAACCAGCAACCCAGCCGAGAGCGGCGACTACTACAGAACAACGACCAAAAAAGACTGCCAGAAGAGAAAAAGAAGAAAAAGGCATAATAGCCGTATACACTAAAGATACTGAGCTCATGAGAGACATTCAACTCATAAAGACTGTAAAAAAATTGATAACCTTTCAGAGGAATTTATCAATTACGACATATATGAAGTCTCAAATAAGACTTATAGAATTCTACAAAATAAGTACAGAAAGACTGTATCTTCATTGAGATTAGATTTTAACAAGTCGATATTTCATGGATTACCAGCTCCGATCCCGCGAGAAAAGGAAAAGGTGGAGATTCCCCCTCCACCTGATAATTCTGTGTCGGTGGTGAGACGGGATTTTGACAAATCTATTTCCCAAGACCGTCCACCTCCGACCCTGGATAAAAAAAAGGTGGAGGGTCCCCCTCCACCGGACAATCCTAATTAAACAGGTAAGTGATGGCTATTCACATTGGTTGTTTAAATGTTCATGGCCTGTTGTCAAGCTGGAAGCAAGGACGCTTTCTGAATGACATCAGGTCGAGAAATCTGGATGTAATTGTTGCAACGGAAACCCGGGTGAAGGGGCCAAGAGATCTGCTCCCCTCCTGAACGGCTACGAGAAATACGTTTCTCCGAGTCGGGCGGGAGGTGGGGGTGGGGTGTTGGTCCTACTAAAAAGAAACCGGGTAGCCGAGAAAAAGTTGGTTTTTTCTGACCCAGAAGGCAGGCTGGTCGTTCTCGACTTGACATTCAGTTGTGGCAAGACAATCAGGCTGGTCGCTATTTATGCACCAAACATTATTGGCCCGCAAACTGAATATTTTTGTGGCCTAGGAAAGTTCCTAGCCACGTCGCATTCACTAGTAGTGTTAGGAGACTCTAATACAATATGTGCAGCACACACAGATTGTGTTGGCTCAAACTCGAACATGAACAGAAAATGTAACACAGGCTTTCGGGATCTGCTAAGTCAATTTCAGCTAGCAGATCCATATAGGTTGGAGCACCCGAACACTCCACAGTGGACGTGGTCAATAGTGACGGGTCTACCAGAACATATCTAGATAGGATTTTAATTAGAGAAAAAGATAAGTCCATAGTTGAGTGTCCACAGTTTTTTCTAGTCAGCTACAGTGACCACAAGATGGTTACCTGTAAACTGACGGTAGATAAGTTGCATAGACAGGGATCTGGCTACTGGAAACTCAATACGTCCCTTTTGGCGATTGAGGAGTACAGAAAGCGGATCAAGATGTTAATACAGAGGGCATTAACAGGTACCATCATTAATAACAAATGGTGGTACGCCCTAAAAAGAGCCATCAAATATGAGTCTATTAGGTTAGCATAAGTTTAGCTAAGAAGGGACGTAAAATAGGAGATGGTCTAGTTAAGGAACTAGAAGAAGCCTGGAGGACTGGTAATACAGACCAAGCGAGGGTGAAAAGACTGGAGTTAAACCAGCATCTTGAAGCCCACCACATGGGAAGTATTACCAGAGCTAAGTTACGTGCAATGGGAAGTGAAGGAATCAAAGCCGCTGGATGGGCCCGAGTGGTGGAAGCTCGGCAAGGAAATAGTTCCTCTATTCGGTCTTTGACGAATCAAAATGGTGTCTTGATAAACGAACCCGAGAAAATGTGTGAGGTCTTTCGGGAGTACTTCGCCCAGCTGTTCGGGGGTGACGGTGGTCCTGGTGGTGGGAGAGCCCTCGAGGACTTTTTACCGGGCTGCCGTGCCTCTCGGGGTCGGATGCGGAGTCTTGCGAAGGGCCAATCACACTTGAGGAGGTGATGGAGGCTTTGGCCGATTGTAAAGCGGGTAAGTCACCGGGACTTGATGGTCTTCCGTACGAGCTGTATAAATGTATGCCAGACTTGTTCGGGCAACTACTGACTGACGTGTACGCGAACTGGAAACAGAATGGGTTTATCCCCAGATCTGTGCGCCGGGGAGTAGTGACGTTGGTCAGAAAGGACCCGGACAAGGGGGACGTTCTAGAGAATTTCAGGCCCATCACTCTGTTAAACGCAGAAGTGAAGATTTTGGCCAAGGTTCTAGCAAAAAGGTTGGCGCGTGTCGCGAATGGTATAGTCGGGGAGGCACAGACATGTGCCATCCCAGGCAGAACCATTCAGGATACCCTCCATCTTATTCGCTATACCATAGAGAGGTTTGGTAATAAATCTGGCAAAGGTGGGGCATTGGTGCATTTGGACCAGTCTAAAGCTTTTGATAGGGTTGACCATCGATACCTAGCGACTGTACTTGCGCGGTTTGGCCTGGGCCTTGGCTTCCTCAGGTGGTTTATCGCTTTGTACCACAACATTGACTCGATAGTTCGGGTGAACGGTTTCCTTTCGAAGCCGTTCTGCATCAGACGCTCGGTTCGTCAAGGATGTCCGCTTTCACCACTTTTGTATGTGATGGCTCTCGAGCCATTACTGCAAAGGTTGAGTGACATCCCGAGAGAACCAGGACTAGAGGAGTTTGTTACGGCTTTCGCGGATGATATCACTATCAGTGTAACCACAGTGGTACGCCTACGTGAAGTAGGTAAGACTATTGAGGCTTACGAGGAGGTAGCAGGAGCAAAGATTAACCGGGAAAAGTCGGTCGGCTTGCAGCTCGGCACCTGGGTTGGCAAGTCGATGCCTTCAGACAGTGTTGTTAGGCGCTGGACGGAGGGACCGGTTAAGTTGCTGGGAGTCTGGTTTGGACCAGGCCTCCAGATAGAGAAGAACTGGACGGAGGTATTGAGCAGGGTGGCTGCAGTAGTCAAGACTTGGTCTTGGCGGTGGCTATCCCTGAAAGGGAGGGCGGAAGTGGCCAATGTGTTTATCGCATCGGTCATTACCTACCGCCTGACTGTCGTGCCCTGTCCGGATTCGTGGTTGATCAGGTTGGAGAGACAGCTCTTTCGCTTTTTGTGGAAGGGCAGGTCGCCACTTGTGAAACGCTCTGTCTGCTGTCAAAAGCCTTTAAATGGAGTTTAGGGATGCCTTGGTTAATGATGCGCAGACATGCGTTGAGGTTGAGGCACCTCTGGATTCTCCTGGATAGTGAACGGGTGTGGTCTCCGCTGGCCAGACAAATGTTCCCTGAGTTCAAGAGTTTTTGCGAACAGGAAGCCTGGTGTTCTCGTAGACCGAGGTCGAGTGAGTGGCATAAAGAGTGCCGTAAGGCCCTCTTGCTGTTCCGGCGCTCGGCAACGCCAGCGGTGGGGGTTCCACACGGATTTTATATAGTGGTTGGTAGAGTCTGAATGCGACGATGGCCTGGGGTCGACTCTAGGTCTCGGATTTATTCAACTGGACAGCTTGTTTCATCGTACATTCGGGTTGAGAACGTTGGACAACTTCCAAAAGTCCTTAACCTGGCAATGCTACAGAGGTGCCTTGCCCGTTTGGGATAAGCTCGCAAGACATGGTAAACGTCAGTCGCCGACCTGTCCAAGATGCGGTGGGGACAGGGAAACCGTCCCTCACGCTATTGTTCAGTGTCCGGAGATAACTGAAATGTGGGCTTATGCTGAACATCTGTTGACCCACCGGGAGTTCTAACGAACGAAGGTAAGAATTGTTTTCTCACGGTTGTAGCAATAGCAAAAGAGGCTGTATGGAATACTAGGATAAAAGAATTAAGACAGGCAACTTTATCTCTGGTGACAATTTACGATCCTTTTTTCTTTTCATTTGAAAAGGAAACTGTGGCTGGAGAAGAGGTGTCTGTCAGAGTGTACGTTCCAAAAGAGATGGAAGTATGTTGCACGAGTGTTGTGCGTGCAAGGAACCGTGTGAATAGACGAGGAAAAAAAAAAAAAAAGGAAAAATAAAAAGGTATCAGCGGTAGATCGGGGCTTGTGGGATCGGAGCGTAACTTGATCATCGCTTCATTTGTATTGTTTTTGTACTGTGTATTCCATTCGATTTTTATGTATTGTATTTTATTTTTGATGTCACATTTATGTAAAATCATATCGATTCACTGATCCCATCAGTTGTACTGTCCATATCTATGTTTGGCCCCCGGTGGGCAATAAAGAAATTGGTATTTCGTCTGTCGTTACGTTGTGAGTTCAAATTCCGCCGAGGTCGACTTTGCCTTTCATCCTTTCGGGGTCGATTAAATAAGTACCAGTTACGCACTGGGGTCAATATAATCGGCTTAATCCGTTTGTCTGTCCTTGTTTGTCCTCTCTGTGTTTAGCCCCTTGTGGGTAATAAAGAAATTGGTATTTCGTCTGTCGTTACGTTGTGAGTTCAAATTCCGCCGAGGTCGACTTTGCCTTTCATCCTTTCGGGGTCGATAAATTAAGTACCAGTTACGCACTGGAGTCATTGTAATCGACTTAATACCTATGTCTGTCCTTGTTTGTCCCCTCTGTGTTTAGCCCCTTGTGGGTAATAAAGAAATTGGTATTTCGTTGTGAGCTCAAATTCCGCCGAGGTCGACTTTGCCTTTCTTCCTTTTGGGGTCGATAAATTAAGTACCAGTTGCATGCTGGGGTTGATCTAATCGACTGGCACCTCCCCGAAATTTCAGGCCTTGTGCCTAGAGTAGAAAGGAATATCCAACCATATAACCTAAGTTACATTTGCTGAACCCAAACGTAAAAGAATGGAAGAAATAGCAGAAGACTCAGAAAAACCTGGCTATAATTAGCAACCTTGACAAACTCAATAACAGCCAGTGTCTTTTCATCTTCACTTGCCTCATTTCTATTTTTGACATCCTTCAATCTAGCCCAGTCTCATAAATCAACCAATGTGAAGGTGAAAGGTCTTGCAGTCCAGGTGTAGTTCCCAAAAATGATTTTTTCACTTATGCAAAAGTCCTTAATCTTATATTTTAAGTCATCTTTTCAGCACCTGGAAAGCTCTGTTGTCAGAAATTAGAATCAGTTTAATCTCTGACTGGGTTTCAATTTGCCACACTTTTTCATCATCTATGACACCATCTCCAGACAGCGTTTATTAATCAACTGAGAAATAGCAGCCAAGACACGCAACAGGAACTCAAAGTCTGTCATTGTAACCTGCTGAATTCAACAAATTGCTGCTCAACCAACTTCGACCGTTTTATGCCAGCTGAAAATGTTACAGACTCACTGTCTCATTGTCAGTAGACAACATATTGACTCAACTACCACTTTGGTACTTCCAAACATCAGTTTTAGTAGTACTGCCACTTGACCATAACCACGGACAATCCTAACTCTTGAGAAATTCAGTTTTACCTCTGCCACTTTAGAACGAGCTGTCGCAATCATTTACTGAACTTTCCATGAGCAAGGCTTATAAATCAATACAGGCATCTATTAGGTTCGAAATGTTTGAACCAGTGTGATGGACTCATCTCTCATCAATTTCTGAGTGTCTTGGGTCAAGTTTCGAACTGCATGTTCTCCCAAGCTGTTTTAACAGGATATCGATTGAGGCAGACATGACACGGCACCTGTATATTTGCTTAATATGTTAAAACCAGAGGGCTAATGCAGCTTCGCGCTTCTCCTTGAAAAGTTTTTTTTTTTCTTTTTTCAGTTTCCTACGTTTTAGATGTTGGAGATTATGAATGTGCAAAAAAAATTTTTTATTACACCCAACAACCACCACTCCTAATACCCATTTAAAAATTTGACCTTTTTGGAATTTTTTTCCCCCCTATGTTTTAGATGAACGAGATTCCGGATATGCATGAAACCACATTTTGAAACTTTAAAATTCAATAAGCAAATTTTTTCAAGAAAAAAAAAAAAAGCATTTTCCCAGGAGAGGTGCGAAACTGCATTAGCCCTCCAAACCAGTCCAGATGTTAAACTTTGAACAAACATTTTCTTTGCAGGTCACATACTTATCTCCACCCAACTGTTTCTTTATATTAATTGCCACTCCTGAACATCTTTCCATACTAATACCGTACAATAAATCATGTTCAAATGTTTGCTCTGTGTTGCGAAATTATTACCCGAACATTGGCACATAAACACTCCCTAGTAATCATTAGCACGTAAAGCGCGACGGGTCACGATCATGGCCCAGACAGATGCATTTAATTTATGGGCGTTTGTTGGGTTCTAATGTCACTCAAACGCTCCGATACCCCCCAGAATGCAAGAGGACTAATAGTTCAACTAATGACTTTTCAGATGATGTAAAACTTGCCACCATTATATATACTAAGAATATATTTGGATTAATTTTTGCTTTTTATGTGTGCATGGCAGTTTCATTTTTATAAAATGTGCTCAACAGTCCTTGCTATGTAAGTGCAAATCCCAGCGCTCTATGGTCTAATGACTTCCAGTGAGAAAAATGACAACACGAGCAACAACAGATTAATTGAAAACTTGGTTTTATATGGGAACGACACACAGCCTAAACAAATCTCCAATTCCTACATCAAAACTCGCTAAAGTTGCAATACGAACAACTTAATTTTAAAATATATCAGCAATTTTCAGTTAAACCAAAAAAAGAAAAAAATTTATTTTTGCGTTTTATCTCTTGCAAAAGATTTGTCGGTACAAAATCTATTAAGGCATACCCACGTAAACAATTGTCAAGGTAAGCTACTAGATAAGTTACACGTAGACGAATAAACTAAGCGGCACCCTATATTTACAAACACAATAGATATTCCGCATACATAGACACACACACACACACACACACACATATATATAGAGTGCCGATAACACGAATTTAGATAGGGTATTTGTATGTAGGTGCGCGCGTGTGTACGTGTGTATATATATATATAATATATATATATATATATATATATATATATATATATATATATATATATATATTGGTAAAACGGTAAGATAACAAAAGAAAGAAAGAGACCTCAATATTATGTAAATGGAGGAAATTTATCTATAAAATAATGTTACATTACTCAATAGTCAAGATAAAACTCTGAGTTTCAAAGATTTTTAAAAATTATTAAATTGTGGTATGAAATAAATGAATAAATAAATTTAATAAAATTACACACAAATTTTTTTTTACAAAACAAATATAAATGAAAAACACCAATAACTTTAATTGTTTTATTTATTTATTCTTTATAAAGCCAATGATAGAAATGATTTCTCACAATTTGTTAAAAGTTTATTGTTATCAATGGAAATGTGTGTAAGTACAAACGAAGAGACTTCCAGATGGTCGTTCGACCTATTAAAAACAGCAATCTTATCTTCAAATCTCACCCTATCGCATTTAACAATAATAATTCTTTCTTATATAGTAACAAGACCTGAAACCTGGGGGGCGGGGGAGAGGTTTGTCAATTACATCGACCCAAGTATTTGACTGATACTTTATTTTATCGCCCCCCTCGAAAAAAAAAGGGGGTAGTGGTGAATAACAAAGACGAAAACATTGAATAATGCATTCTTGGAGGCATTTTAGGGCTGACGTGTAGCAGCCTAAACAACTATAACAATTGCAATTAGTTATGTGAAAATTGAAACTTGGCAGATAAAATGGGAAATGTTTTAAATACTACAAATTAACTTATTAAAGTCCATTAGAACCTCAGACTTTTAACAAATATAATTATATAAGCGAAAATATCCAATATATATATATATAGCAAAATACTAATATTTCTAACAAGAAATATTTATCGTCCATTGTTCTTCCCGTATACATAAATCTTTTGCTGCAGCTGACTCGAAGGTTTATTGCGTATGACGCTGTGAGTCTGCAGATTCTAGGTTCTCATCCGGGGTCCATATATGATTTTATTATTAAAATTTATGTGCTATAAACCGCTTATGTTGCCTACATGACGAATATTTCTACACAAAATATTTAAACATTTTCTATAATACCTAATAATATTTAATCGTAAAAATATAATAGGAGTTTTTAGACATCGACTGGCTATGAGGATCCACCCTTCAGTAAAATAGGAATCAAAGGGGCCCGTAGGCAAAAAAAATGGTTAACAACCACTGCTTTAGAGGTTAACACATGCTAAAAACGGTAGTCCAGTATATATCATACCGTCTTTAAACAGTTATAATAATATACCTTACCTCACCAAAAAATATGGGAAGTACTCATGAGGTTATGGAACCCACAGGCAGTGGTCGTTGGATTGTCTGATCATAGAGGTACTCTGATTAATAGGGCCTGACCGGGGGTTAAACGCCATGTGTATTTGTATAAATATATCTAAGTGTATATATATAGTATTTTGTATTTTTTTTGTAAATTAAATGAAAATATGTAATATCTGATAAGTGATAGAGTCAGATCTACAATAAATAAACTACATTTTTTTCCCCCCCTCCTTTTGTTTGTAAACTCCGGCGAACATGTTAGTGCACGCTTTTATTTTGCATGTGCGTGTGAAAGCTGTATGGCCACGCCGCCGCCACCGCCTGCTTCTCGTGTGTGTAAGCCATTCCTCTTTCCTCCCCTTGTTTGTGACGGTATATACCGTCACCACTACTCTGCGTGCTACCCCGTCACCTCTTCTACGTCTGCTGCAATTCCGCCGCCGCTTCCTCTCCCCCCTCCGTCTATGGCCATGTCCCCCACAACCACCATCACTATCATCACCACGGCATTAATTCTTTTCTTCCATTAACGATATACGCACTTCTTTCGTTCCGTCAGTTCTCACTTGGAGCTGTTGTTGTGGCATCAGAGCGGGCAACTATACATACATACATATACACACACTTATCTAGAGCTTATCTATTTTATTAAGCTGAATGTTCATTTTGCTAACTCTTTCCACTACGAAATTATTCCCTTCAAAGTTGCCCAAATGAAGGTAAGGCGTAAATATTTATTTACTTTTAAAATAGACAAATGTTACATTGTAAATTCCTCGAAACGAACAACATATGAAATATATATATATATATATAAATAAATAAATATTGGTGCCTTGTTGTACCATTTATCTACTTATATATATATATATATAAATAAAAGTTAGACTGGTTCCTGTTTATAAAAGCTATTTACCAAAAATTTTGGTTCTTTTTTTGAAGAATATAATTTTGCTGCTTTCCAAATTACTTCGTAACTCTTTCCAAAAAGAGAAACGGTGTTTGTATATTTATATTCTTTTTCTGTATTTCACTGTTTTATTTATATGACTAAATTCTTTTGCTATTTGTTTCTTTTAAATATTTTGTAATAGGTTCATGGAGCAAATAATATGCATTTCTGTATGTACACAAGTACCTACAATTTAGTAAATATTGGTAAATGTTTGTTTTGCTTGTAACATTCCACTAAAGCTGTGGGTGTTTTAATCCGACACATTGTCGGGTTCTTGCTAAATGTTTTTTTTAAATGTCTATATCGTTTGTTTCGCATATAAAAAATTTGACTTTTTTTATTTACCAAGCTTTCGTATATAATATGCGTTATGTATATAGTATTATTTCTTATGACCTAAAATTATAATCTAATTCGAAAAAGTTCTTTATAATTACTTTAATTGAGCGATAGGTAACTTGGAACAGTTTTCGAATTCCATTCAAGCCACTAACCAAATACGCCTATTTGTGTTGTGTAATCACACACACACACACACACACACTTATTTTCAAAATTGTATTTCTGTGAATGCTTTTTATGAGGTGAAGCCTTTTCCTTTAAAAAGAAAACGGATATTTGTTAACAAGAATAATACTTTCTTTAAAAAATAAATTGTTCATGATAATTTTTATGCCCATATGCCAACGCATACTTCTGCTAAATGTTAATATATATTATACTCCGAACCAATACATTATATATAGGTTCGAATTCTACCACGAACCTATATATATATATATATATATATATATATTATATATATATATATATATATATATATATCTCTCTCTCTCTCTCTCTCTATATATATATATATATATATATATATATATATATATATATATATATAAACCATTATACTTCACGATCTGCATGAATGGGACAGCTAAGTGAATAACAATTTTTCCTTTTATTGAATCAATTTAAAATGCAGAGAATTCCGACTATGGTAAACAAAACTGCTGAATATTTAAGATTCGGATTTATTTACGTTGTCTCCTGCCTGATGAATCAATTTGCGACCAAACTATACTGGTCGACTGACCATTTATAAATAAATAGTACAGCCTATATGAGGTTTCAATTTTGACACCAGGACAGTAATACACAGGAAAGATGGAATGTCACCGAGATGAAAATAAACACAGCGTTCTACAAGTTTACTAAACATATACTTGGTATGCGAGTGTGTATATAAATATATATATAATTGGTAATGCAGACGGAAAAAATAAAACTCAAAACGTTTTTTGTTTTTTTTGAATAATCGGTAGAAAGAACGAAACTTTCAGCCTTTGAGTAACGACCGACCCTTTGTTGAGTATTAATAAAAAAAAAAAATTGTAAGGTTTTGTTTTTTTCTCATTTGTTATTAATATACTAATTCACATAAACTTGCATACGAAACTAATTATTTTGGTTTCCACAAGTTGATACAAAATACGTACACCCAGATTCTTTGGTGGGCATTTGGACATGCAAGACGATACAACTTCGACATAGGCACCTTGTAATCTATTTTTCTTTCCTGTCTGACTCGCAAACTTTTATGAAGCACCAAAAACTCTTTAAATCAGTGTCGACACAACCCACTTAGTTGTCTGGTACATTCCTGTCACAAGATGAGGGTCGGATGCCAGTACAGCTACCACTCATTTTGCCAGCCATAACCCTACCCCATGCATAGCCACTTCCAAGAGCACCACGACCACTTCTTCTTCCACTCATTGCCTTCTGGACCGCTGCCGCTGGCACTAGGTTTTTCTTCGACAGCCTGTGCTTCCAGGTTATGCATAACCTGAGCTTCCAGGTTATGAAGCCTAATTCATGTTTTAATATCTGTTTCTTTATTACCCATAAGGGGCTAAACATAGAGAGGACAAACAAGGACAGGCAGATTAAGTCGATTACATCGACCCCAGTGCGTAACTGGTATTTAATTTATCGACCCCGAAAGGATGAAAGGCAAAGTCGACCTCGGCAGAATTTGAACTCAGAACATAACAGCAGATGAAATACGGCTACGCATTTCGCCCGGCATGCTAATGGTTCTGCCAGCTCACCACCTTACATGTTTTAATATCACTCACATATCAGCTCTCTCTGTATGTATGCATGTATATATATATATATGAGAGAATTGCACTCCGGTTTAAATGCTCAGAAGCACAGTTTGTCATGACAATACCCAGTGAACTGAACCAGGGCAGACCCAAGGGTGTGCTTGAGGGGCATGTGTGCCCTTTTCTCCTGGAACTGTATTTCTTTCTGACCTTGTGCCTTCCCTTCGAAAAATTCCTAGGATTGCATCTGTGAACTGAGAGCTTTGCCATAAAGGCTATCAATAGATATGTGTTATAGTAAGCAACATTGGGGTTTTTTTTTACAATTCTGTTAAGTTGTAGAATTTTATAAGCTTATAACTATGCAATGACTATAGGAAATAGTCTAATAATGGGGTGTGTAAGCCTTCAATGGAAAAGTTTTCCAATGCATGTGGGACATGTGGATTTGAATATCACGCATACAGGGAAACCCTTCTTCTGTCGAGGGGTTTATACACCCTTTTAATAGACTATTTTTAGTCATTGCACTGTGATCGCTTATAAGTTTATATATATATATATATATATATATATATGACAGGCAGTCAAGCAGTATATTACTGGTTATTGAACATAAATGAACTGAATGTTACCAACAATTTCATGTCAACTGTTACACTGAGGCAAAACTAGTGATTTGTAATTGTTCTATATGTCCACGATTGGTGGGGCAGAGAAACAAAGCAGTCTTAAAGAAATTGAGTGGTCATCAATATTGCCAGGTGCAGTAGTCAGTGCAAAACCATCTGGCATTCTGTCACATATTCCATAACCAATAGTATACTGGCCGACATATATATAACCAAAGAACATACACACACACATATATATATAAAACCAAAGAAAGCATATATGCTGGCTAGTAGAAATGTTTGGCACCATTAACAAAAACCTTTCAATTTTTAAAAAAGGCTCTTGGTAAAAGACAGTTCACTGTAGTCGTGTTTTCATTTACAGTACAGCTAATTTGGAGTGGGTGGGGGGTGGGTCACTGTCTTACCGAGCTGGTTGAGTTACAAGAAGTTTTATCTGAATTGATTTCATAAGTGGTTAATCGACTATCACTGCTATATAAAGTACTTTGTAAAACCATAATGTAATGGCTTGGAAAAATGTAGAATTTCACCAACTTTTCTTCATTTAATTGTCCATTGTGGCATGGGTTGACAGTTCGACCAGAGCTGGAAGGCTGCACCAGACTCCAGTCTCATTTGGCATGGTTTTCTATGGCTGGATGCCCTTCCTGGTGCCAACTGCTCTGAGAGTGTAATGGATGTTTTTACATACCACCAGTACAGGTACCATTTACGTGACACCACTATTTGTCCTGACTGCGATTTTACTTGATTTGAGTCTTCTCAAGCATAACAATGCCAAAGGTCTCGGTCATTACCTCCATGAGGCCCAACACTCGATAGATGCTCTTTACGTGCCACCTGCACATGTGCAAGTTATGTGACACCTACATCAGCCATGACTAGGATTTCACTTGACAAGTCTTCTCAAGCACAGCATATAACCAAAGGTCTTGGTCACTAGTCATTGCCTTTGTGAAGCTCAGTTTGAAGTGCTTCACCATTTTGTCCCATGTTTTCTTGGG
This sequence comes from Octopus sinensis, assembly GCF_006345805.1. Classification (NCBI taxonomy): domain Eukaryota; kingdom Metazoa; phylum Mollusca; class Cephalopoda; order Octopoda; family Octopodidae; genus Octopus; species Octopus sinensis. Next base: position 20,188,094 of record NC_043016.1, on the reverse strand, counting down.
TGTACCCCTACCATAGGTTCCCTCCACAGTTGCAGATTGGTACTTCTTGACACAGCTGTCCTTGTCCATACACATCACATGACCATACCAGCACAGTCGTCTCTCTTGCACACCACATCTGATGCCTCTTATGTCTAACTTTTCTCTCAAGATGCTTGCACTCTGTCGAACATGCACATTGGCATTGCACATCCAACAAAGCATACTGGCTTCATTTCTCAGAGCCTATGTATGTCCCTAGCTGTCACAGCCCATATTTCACTGCCATGTAACATAGCTGTTCGCACACAGGCATCATACAATCTACCTTTCACTCTGGGGAGAGAGGCTCTTTGTTGCCAGCAGAGGTAGTTCTTTTGTCCAACCTAATTTTCTCACAGCTATGCTCTCAGAGCGTCCATTTCTACTACTAACTTGATCACCTGTATAACAGAAGCTATCTACTATCTCTAGCTTGCCCCACTGGCAGTTGATGCAGTCTGTTTTCTGCACATTTTCAGCATTTATTGTACATGTGCATCTTCCACATACAACAGCTAGTTTCCCTGTTACTCTTCCTCTGATATTGCTGTAATTGGCTGCATCTTATGGAGTTTCTACCTACTCCTTTTCCACAGATCAAGCAGGGCCCTCTATCTGAAGGAATTTGTGATTTGTCTGCCTTCCTTCTTAAGACTTCAATTCTAGACCTTGCTTCCATACCTGGAACTTCTAGTTCTGGTAGTGACTTGACTATAAGAGCAAGGTCATCAGCATAGAGGAGCCTTCTTAAATTCCTCTGTTATTGCCTGGAGGACTATGACTAATAAAAAGGGGCTGAGCACCAATCCTTGGTGAACCCTGACTTGTACCCTGAATTCTTCACTGTACTCATTGCCAATCCTCACCTTACTGATAGCGTCCCTGTACACGACTTGTACAGCTCTCACCAACCACTTATCTATCCCTAGTTCCTGCATTGACTACCAGAAAAGGGATTGGGGGACCCTGTCAAAGGCTTTTCTCCATGTCAACAAAGGCCAACTACAGAGATTTATCTTTAGCTATGTATTTCTCTTGCAACTGCCTTACCAGAAATATAGCATCAGTGGTGCTTCTCCATGCATCTCATCTAGGCTAACTCTCTCCCTAGTTAGTTGGACTCTCATCACCTGATCCAACAACTTGATACTTCTGTAATTATTTCTTTCTATGGCATCACCTTTACCTTTGTAGCAGTTGACTATGGTATTGCTCCACCAGTCATTGGGTATGACTCTTTCATGAACCACCTGATTTATAATACAGGTGATTAGACCATAACCCACGCTGCCAGATGTTTTCAGTATCTCAGCAGTGATTCCTGATGGGCTGGGGCTTTCCCTGTCTTCATATCCTTAATTGTTTTATCTACCAAGGAATGTTGAGTCAGGTAGCTGGTCCCTCATTCTTAAGTACCAAGTGTACTATCAATGACAGTATAAACTGTAGATTTGGATAGCTGACATATACTTCCAGCTTGACTATCCTTTGTGTTTTTACTCACTACCTGTACCACCTCTACCATAAATATATCAAATTGTTTCTTTACCCACAAGGGGCTAAACAGAGAGGGGACAAACAAGAACAAACGGATTAAGTCGATTACATCGACCCCAGTGCATAACTGGTACTGAATCAACCCTGAAAGGATGAAAGGCAAAGTCGACCTCAGTGGAATTTGAACTCAGAACGTAACGGCAGACGAAATACAGCTATGCATTTCGCCTGGCATGCTAACGGTTCTGCCAGCTCGCCACTATAAATATATCAAATTATTATTCAAAGAAAATAATATGCACTTTTAAATTTATACATCCTCATTAATTACTGACAGTCGTATTGCACTGTCACCTCTCAACTGTATTTTAGATTGATTACTTATTTGACACGTGGCATTAAATTAAATTGTTAGATGGTTCGTTAATTGTTGATAGTTTGTTAAGCGGGTGGGTGGCATGATTCCTTGTTATTTCTAGCAAATCAAGTAACCATAAAGCCTCCAGACACAATACCCGGTGACAAGCTGAGCTGACATGGTCACCCAGTTTCAAGACACAAAAGAACACTAGTTAGATTGTTTGTTAGCCATAGAGATAGATTATAGTGTGTGAATGAACAATTTTAACCCTATCAGGTGGCCTTTTTTCATTCTTTTTGTGGTCAGGAAAGTTTGTGGTAGCAGCATTGTCTTAAAAGTGGGAACAGTGTTTGTGTTGTAACAATATAAGCTGTCTAGTAAGTGTTTACTGTAATGTGAATCTATTAACCCATAATACCTTTATTGATTTCCATTTGATGAAACTATCTCGATTGTAAGTGTGGCATTCACAGCCACCAAGAAAAATAAGTAAACATCTAAGTGTATCTTAGTTACCGATGGTTTGTGAAAACTCAAGTTAATGGGTTATAGATTTTAGAACAAAAACAAAAATTTAAATAATGTTCTTAATTCTGTATATTGTATAGTTCTAAACATTGTGGCTGTATGTGTTTGTTAGTAAACAATGGTAAAACTATATACAAATAAAGGTCTTTTCTTTTTATTGATGTCAATCACTTAAGACGTCTTTGTAACTGAGAAGAAAGATTTTTTTTTGTAATTGCTAATTGATTAGTTCAACAGTTGTGTACATGATCATCTGTTGACCACATCATTCAGTACTGTAATTATAACTCTTTGAGTAAGACACAAAAGTTTGTGGTTGTCGTCATCAATTACTAAAGACACCTCCTTAGTCATTTAATGATTATTTTCATTACCAAAGGTGTACTTTTAACATTCTTGATTGACTTTATCAAATATACTAGCAAACTTTGGAACGTAGCTTTCAAGAGTTTAGTCAATCAATTCACTCCTCTAATATAGGTCAGAGGCCACAATAGGAAATATTTGCTTTACACACACACACACACAGAAATATATTGTTTAGTGACTATCACCACTGCTTAAGTTTTAAGTATTGTGCTTATCAGCATTTTTATAGTTCAGATAATTTAACCCTTCCTGGATAAACAAATTTAAGTTTTAGTAATACACTGAATTAGATTCAGTGGGTTAAAATAGTTACACTTATAACTTATGGTTGACATCCTTTAGTTCTGAGCCCTAATCCTGTGAGGCTTAATTTTTACCTTTGTAATTTCATTGGCCAATAAAATAGATCATACATTGTTCTCAGTTCAGTCAATTTTATGTGTGTGCGCTAGTGACTAAATAATTCACTACTAATCTTATTGTGGTCGACTTTACTTTCCAACATTCTTATACAACAGTAATATTTTATATTTTGTTTTTGGATTTGGTTTGCAAGATTCTTTGAGTTCGTGTGTTGAAGTATATTCTGTTGTGTCTGGGGAGAGTCATTTCCTTTTTGTGCCTTATAATTTAACACACTCACCGGTAAAATTTCCACTTTTTCCCTGTATGTAAGCATATAGATATGAAAATAAACAGTTCGATATACAGACGGCTAGGTATACAGGCTTTAAGAACACACATATGGAGACACGGATCCACACATATAAAGATGCACATCCATACATACAAACATGGTACAAAGTTGCATAACACACACATGCACACACAAGGAGACAGAGATGCACACATATACAAACACATGCATAGAAAATACACAAACACGGACATGCAAGCACATAAATATGCAGGATACGTACATGCAGATGCACACACATACGTACATATATACATATGCATACACACATATATACAATACATACACATGCAAACATATACATACATGCATGTATAGTCACACACACACACACTGACCCACACAAATGTGCACAAACAAACAAAAGGTTGCAAGATGCAACGAAAATTTTAGGAAAATAAAAATAAGAAAAAAGTGGAAATTTTACTAGTGAGTGTGTTACATTATAAGGCACAAAAAGAAAATGACTCTCCCCAGACACAACGGTAATATTTTATGTTTGCACTGGTTGGAAGGTTTGACAAGATCCAACCTGTCTGAAGACTTTATCATGTTCCAGTAGCTGCTTTTCAAGGTCAGCAAAATAAAATACTGAGATTGATTTAATTGACCAATCCATCTTTCACTGTTCTAACCTTCTGTTTATTAGTTATTTTGACCAATACATCTGTTATTTAGACAGGGTATAATTCGGCTGTTTTTTCCCAGCAGGCTTGATGACTACTGAGAGAGAGCATCTTGTTGCTCATATATTTCATTTATAGTTGTGAGAGAAATGTTGTTTTTCTTAAACCTTGACTGATGTGAAATGGTAACTGGGAACTAAAACATGGACTCAAATACGATATACTGCCTGTAGAATGATGGCAGCCACTGCTGTAAAGACATGGAAATCTTTTACTAGTTTGACTTTGTTTCAGTGACAGCATTGCTGAGTAGTTTGAGTTGTGGTTCATGTCCCAACCAAGTAGCTTCATGTTTGATTCCATTGCTTATCAGATGGGACAAGTGCTTTCTGCCATAGTCTTGAGTTAATCAAGGACCTATGTAAATCTTGGTTAATGGAAAGTGTGGGAGCCTGTCTACAGGCAAAAGTAGCATATATTAGAACTCGTTCTTCCCCAATGGTTTTCCTTCTTAGCTAGAAAGCTATCATCCGTGACAATCCAACTATAAAACATTCAGAAAAACCATCCAATTCCTGCTGGCATAGAAAAAGGAATATCAAACAATGAAAGTATATTCTAAATGAATTTTCTTCCTAGTGTCGAGGTATCGAGGTTTCTTTGTTGGCGCATATCCTTTTGCTTATAAAGGATTATGAAGAGAGTATTTGATGGTAGAGAAAGGAACTAGATAGCTTTTTACACTTCAAACTAACACACTTGATTCTGCTTACAACTACTGCCACTATTCTTGCATATCATACTTTTTGTACTGAGCATTTGACTTAATCTGCCTCCTCATATATATATATATATATGTGTGTATTTTCATCCTTTCAATCATTCAAACTGAACATTTTCTTTTCCCCAATGGCCCTGCCAACTACATTGTTCCATCATGTCACCTTAGGTCAAGAGGGGACTTTGCACCAGCCACAGATCTGGCTTGTAGTCCTCAACAGATTGTCCTGCAGAAACCTCCAGTTGTCCTACACATTGTGATGCTATATCCTCTTTTTTGTCAAAAGCTTCAAGTAATACATCTGTCCAGTCAGTGTGTAACAAAAATATTTTCTGTTAAATATAATGTATGTATGGTTATTTCAAATGGAAATTTGTAACTTTTTTTTTCCTCTTTATTCTCTTAAGAGGACTTCTGTGTGGTCACACAGGTTTTGTAGAAATACCACACACCAGTGTTATCTATGGAATACTAGCATTAATACCTATTTCTTTATTACCCACAAGGGGACAAACAAAGACAGACATAGGTATTAAGTCGATTACATCGACCCCAGTGTGTAACAGGTACTTAATTTATCAACCCCGAAAGGATGAAAGGCAAAGTCGACCTCGGCAGAATTTGAACTCAGAACGTAAAGGCAGACGAAATACGCTAAGCATTTTGCCCGGCGTGCTAACGATTCTGCCAGCTCACCGCCTTAATAGCAGTAATACCTGTCATTGATCGGGTAATTACTTTTACTCTTTCTCGGGGGGCCACATTCAAATTATATAGATTTCCTCCTCTTGTATGTGTGTATTTTATAAGACAAAAACAATAATTGAAGCAGGAAAAGATCAGTTTCATACATGAATTTGTTTATTATATGACAATGAGTTGTATGTGTTATTTAATATACCAATACAGTAATGGCAATTATATAATACACGAGGCTTTGGTCGGCACGGAGCTGTAATGAAAGAATTGCCCAACATGTCATACAGTGGGACTGAACCCAAGACGACATGGTTGGAAAGCAAGCTTCTCAACCTCACTGCCACACCTATAAAGGAGATACATTTTGAATAATATACTCCTTGGTACAATATTCTTATTCTTAACAGTGAGATGACCTTTTGATTTTAATTTTTATTTGAGCAACACAACTAACAATGCTACACCATACAGGGTGTTCCAGAATTAACTGTTTCAATGAAATTGAGCAAATTTTAAAACTGACAGAATTTTGTTTATTACCAAAACAGATTTATAAATCTTACATCAAACTGTTATTGAAAATTTTCAACATGTCTGTATCCCTGCATACTTGAAATCTCTCCTTAGCATTGTGAAACATATTTTGAAGCATTTCAGGAGTTAGCTCCTGGACTGCTAACTGAATGTGTTCTTTATGCTCAGCTGAATGATTGTTCCATCTTTGGGATGGAGGGTAAAGAAAATGATTGCTGCCAAATTGAAAAAAAGCTGTCGTGGACAAATAAGGTGTCCAACAGGAATGAAAATAGAATTTTTTAAATTCAAATTTATACACTTTTAACACACACAAAACATGATAAACATACATAAAGGTGAGTTTTAAAACAATGCATCTGAATTCACTCAAATCCTCATTAATTCTGTATTTACTCATCCGACAAAACGAGGGAGGGAACACAGGAAGTGGGGAGGGGGCTAATTGCAGGTGGCAAGCGTAGCTTCCAGAAGTGGTCAATCAATCAAACTCAAATAGCTGTGAGTCACAACAGCAAATTTTTTTGTATGAACATTTTGCATTATATAGTTCTGACATGGATGACATAGAAAGCTGACATGCTGCATTGCACAGGATTGGTTAACGTGAAACATCAACAGGGTACTTTTGGAGAATGGATGAATGGGTTTGTTGTGCTTTTACCCAACCACACCACACATGCACATGGCTTGGTGGTGTGCGGATGGTAACATTAAGCATCAACAGGGTACTGACAAAAATTTTAATGTTCTCATTTCTTCAGCCAAATTGGATGGAAAGGTTTTCATGAAATATTATATGCTGCTTATAATACATAAGTAGTGTCAATATTTTATTATCAGAAAATGGTCTAAAACAAAGATAAAACCCAGTGCAGTATACTCAAATCTGATTAATCTGCATTTGGGTGGGTGGGGGGCATACATAGGTGGCATTTGAATCTTTTTTAGTCCACAGCAATTCAAGGAGCCTGATTAATGTTTGTTGCAAATTTGGAAGAAGCAACTGGATACTCTAGTTGTAGGCCTTAATGCTGCGAAAATGCTTAAAAAAAATGCAGTTTATCTGCCCCATGTTTTATGGACCCCATGTAATGCATGTGTAAAATTTCATTAAAATCAGTTGGGTGGATCTCAAGTTTTGACATGACACACACACCTGTTTTATATAGATATCCTCCATCAATTGTGACGGTGCACATTTAAAATAATAAAACCGTTGTATACAGTGCTCAGGTAAAATATAACTCATCAAAGAAGGTAGCCAATAGTGCATGTATAGTACATAAAATAAAATAATGCACTGACAAAGTGAACAGTGAATGTATCATCAAAAAAAAAAGTATTAAGGTGTTTTATCACTTGGATTGTCTTTGTGGCTGAGTATTCCACACATGCTACTTCTAAAATTGAATCAATACAGAAACTGTAGTTGATCCTTTTGAATTACAGATTCAATCCCTCTGATGAGCTTAAATGCTCTCTCTCTGTCTCTCTTTTTCTCTCTTTCTCTTTCTATCTCTCTCTCTGTCTCTCTCTCTTTCTGTCACTGTCTCTCTCTCTCTGTCTGTCTGTCTCTCTCTCTGTCTGTCTCTCTCTCTGTCTGTCTGTCTGTCTGTCTCTCTCTCTCTCTGCCTGTCTCTCTCTCTCTCTCTCTCTGCTTCTGCTTACACAATTTCTTTCACAAGGTTTCATTCAATGTCATTGTATGGGGGAAAAAAAAACTTGTTCAAAAAGCAAAGTAGTGGTATTGAACCCAAGATCTCAGGACTGTAAAATGAACTTAACCGCTCAAGGGTGAAGGAAGAATGAGTATGTACTTCCTTCCTATCCCTTTACTGTGCGGTTGTTGGGGCATTGGTTGATGATGTCACCAATGCAAGATGTTATCCACAATCATATTCCTCTTCCTGAGACATGTCTTGGACTTGAACACCTGAGAGTTGTCCTAAGCGGGTTCCTCTGTCCTAGCCAATGACTCCTTGAGAAGACTTACCCAGAATCTTGCTTATTGATGTGTTAACACCATCTCCTCACCAGCTGAAGTGGGGTACCAGGGTGTTGCACTCTGAGCCATCGAGTGAGAGATTAAGAGTTGAGTGAGAACTGGTGATGCCAGTCCACCTGACCATCCCTGGCAAGGTGCACATGCCAGACATCAAACGTACTATCTCTATATAGAGCCACAATGAATTCTTATAAATATATAAAAATTGTTGCAGATACATTAATGTAGTTAGCAATACACTTTGAAAAGATGGGGTAGTCATGGCTGGAATGCCTTTTAATCATATCGTTTCAAGCACTGCTGACCTAGAACTAAATAATTCCTTCATCCTTGATGGTACCGAACTGTCCCATTCGTCCATCCACCTCTCTGTTCAGTCTTTTATCTACCACTCACCTCTTGTCTCTGGCTGACACCAGATTAAAAAAGAATGAAAAATTTCTGATTAACTGATACTCAGTTAAGCATAGTAGGTCATCAGCAGATTGGCAGCTGTGCTAGAGTTGAATTAAATGCGTAAATAAAATAGATAAGATAAAACGTAAAATTTTAGAAATAAGATAACCAACACTTTACTATCTTCAAGTGATTAGTGTCCAATTTCCATCATAACCTTTCTCTCTCTCTGTTAACTACACCCTCTCAAGTTTTATTAAACAGCCTTGCTGAAATAGGTACTTAACATATCAAATGAATCGCACATCTATAATTGCTTCATTATATATTTCAGACATTTATCTTTCACTTTTGTCAGTGATTGTACTGCAGCCATGCTAGGTGCAATATTGAAGGGTTTAATCAGAGAAATTGACCCCCAGTACTTGATTTTTTTTTTTTTAAGGTCTGGTACGGGTTCCTTTTGCAAAACTAAGTTATGGGAATGTAAACAAACCAACACTGGTTGTCAGGTAGGACATCTACACACACACACACACACAATGGGCTTCATTCAGTTTCTGCCTACCAGATCTGTTCACTACTATATATGGAGCATCATTGAGAAAATTATCAATGGTCACCCCCATAGTACCAAAGATTTTTGAAAGCTGCCATACTTTGAGTCATATCCAATATGAACAAGGATGACTTAATCTGAACTTGCAAATGATTTCGACACCGCGTAGAGACAGTTATTGATGTTTATGGTGGTTTTATTGAATGAAATTATTAAATTGATAATTTGGTTTTACGTTTATTTTTATTAAAAAATTTTTTTTTATTATACAAGTTTTTTTTTTAACCATAAATCTATCCTCAAATATTGTCTGCACCTTTGTATGTTTGTATATGTGTGCATATATGTGCATGTGTGTGTCATTTAATGCCCATGTTCCATGCTAGCATGGGTGGGGTGGTACAAGTCAGCCTGGCCCAAGCCTGCACCAGACTTCTGTGACTGTTTTGGCAGGATTTTTACAGCTGCATGCCCTTCCTAACACCAACCACTCGGCGGAGTGTATATGTGTGTGTGTATATATTTAAGTCATATTCTGAATTCTTCAATCATACCTTAATTTGATCAAGGCTAACCTACAAGCTAAGCAATTAGTTTCAAGACAAGCTAAAGTGATAGCCTTCTGTACTGGAAATAGCAACCAGATTCCCCATAAATGACACCCTTTTATAAACATGAGCAAGGACCACTTAATCTGAACTTGTAAATGATTTTGACCCAGTGTAGAACAGATTTATTTCTGTTGTCTTCAGTACACTGTATACTTAAAATAAGTTGAGATACACATTATTTACGTTTGACGGAAATTTGTCCTCATCCTGTTTAACGTTTCCTATCCTTCCTTAATACCAGTTCCCATATGCTACTCATATCTGCACTCAGTCTGCTTAGGAGGTTATTATGTCCTAGCATTTGTGCTGCCTCTTTTAGTTTTTGTATATTCCAATTGTGTTCTGTCTCTTATTTTAACTTCATCCCACAGAGGGATGTGGTCTCCATTTTTTCCGTACATGATCAGCTATTCCCAATTTATCAATATCTCCTTTTAACTTCATCCCCCTGTGGGATAAAGTTAAAATAATAGAGGACACCACTGGAAAATATGGTAACTAAAAGAGCCAGTAAATATGCTAGAAGACAGCAACCTCTTAAGCAGGCCCAGTGCAGATAGGAGTAGCATATGGGAACTGGTATTAAAGAAAGATAGGAAAATATTAGATTTATAAGCCCTAAAATTCACTCCATAATTGCCCACAGGCATATGGTGTAGTGGTTGAGCACAAGCTACTAACCTCAAGATTCCAAGTTTGATTCCAGGCAGTGACTTGAATAAGTTGAGATGGTCATACATAGTTGGAATGCTTTTGAGCTTCAAACTTTAGTTGGCTGCAAATTTGAACAATTAGTATTAAAAGCAGATTCTATTCTTTTATCCTTTTGTCATTTGACTGCAGCCATGCTGGAGCACTGCCTTTAGTCGAGCAAACTGACCCCAGGATTTATTCCTTGTAAGCCTAGTACTTATTCTAGTGGTCTGTTTTGCCGAACAGCTAAGTTACAGGGACGTAAACACACATATATACACGATGGGTTTCTTTCAATTTCCGCCTGCCAAATCCACTCACAAGGCTTTGGTCAGCTCAAGGCTATAGTAAAAGCCACTTGCCCAAGGTGCCATGTAGTGGGACTGAACCTGGAGCCATGTGGCTGGTAAGCAAGCTACTTGTCACACAGCCACTCCTGCGCCTGTGTAATTTAATTCCAGAGGATTATCCCTTTTGTTATCATATTTCTGTTGAGATGCTGTGTTTCTTTCAGTTACTTTAAATATAACAAAGAATTTAGTAAAATAACTTAGTCATCATTAAGCTAGTGTTAGGAACATAAATTGTGACTAAGGTTTGGTGGAGGATTTTAATTCAAAACTTATGAAAACAAGACATTTATACTCAGAGCCAGAACCGGTTTCAGTCGGATTGGTAATGAAAGGGTTAAAGACAAAAGCAACATTGATAGGATTTCACGACAAAAGTATGAAGTGAAATATAAAGCATTGTAAAATGAAGGAATGGTATACTGAATGCTACAGGCAAAATCCTAGCAGCAGATATTTGAATCTTATGAGAAGGGGGAGATAATTTCTAGGAATCGATAAATTTTTCAAGTTAATTTACATGATTAGGGGAAGGATAGTGTGTTTGCAGAAAAGGGGACGAATTTGATCTCTCTGACCTTGTCAACATTGTGCAGATTTTATGTAGATTTTTTTTTATAACTTTCTTTATTTCTTATTTAGTATATTTAAATATGCTATTTTTTAAATTTAGGTCAAGATGGAAGGGTTCCATAAACTCCATGATGACTTGGAGAAGGTTATCGAGAAGGAAGATTCCAACAGTTCAGTCACTACGGATTCTGATGAAACCAAACAAGAATTCCGCACAATCCGTGAACGGGTCATCCACTTGATTAACACCAATATATTCCAAATTGGAATTATCTGCCTTGTCTTTCTTGATTGTCTACTGGTAATTTCTGAACTTCTGCTAGACCTTCAAATACTTCAGGTACATGATTATGACAAAATGGCTGTTGCTTTCATCTTGCGCTATGCTAGCTTAGCTATTTTGGGCATATTCTTGCTGGAAATTGCTCTTCGGTTATATGCATTGAGACTTGACTTCTTCAGGCATAAGATGGAAATGTTTGATGCAGTTGTCGTTATAGCTTCGTTTGTATTGGATATTGTATTCAGACAGCATGACGGACCTGAGAATGGTGTGGGTCTTTTAATTGTGCTTAGATTATGGAGAATGACAAGAATCCTGAATGGTAAGTTTTATTTTACATTTGTTAAAAAAAAAAACCTTAATACATCACCATCATCCAGTGTTTTAAATCTGGGGTTTGTCCCCATTAACAAGGGTGGCCAGATCTACCTCAGTGCCATAGCAACTGCCCTCACATCACCTCGCCCAGTTGTTGGCATCCTTTTTCAAACCAGCCCTCCCAATCTCCTCCTCCACCTGTCCCCCCCCCATCTTTTCCTCAGTCTATCTCACTTTCGCAATCAAATGCAATCACTTTCCTCAGAACATGCTCTTCATCCCTCCTCAACACATGTCCATACCACCTCACTCCATTTGCTCTTGCCAACCATTCCATCAATTCTTCCAACCCTAATAGCACCAAATAAGAATGTAAATTCATGCCGGAAAATAAAGAAAATTTAATGATTTATAAAAACACATTCTACCATATGTAGATGACCTCAAGAATTTCAAAGGTTTCAGTTGCATTTGAGATGTTAGAGAATTAAATTTGGTCAGACAGGAATTTAAAACTTTGGCATGCTATGTATCTGTAATGATTCTTGCTATACTTGTATGCAGATAAGTCATTTTATCAACAAATGAAGACAGATTTCACCAGAAGGGTTTAAGATGTATGTTATACATCAGTACACTGAAATATTGAAAAAGGCAGGTTGTCTCGGTATACCATATATGCTGAGTTAGTCTTGTCATCTGTCTTATTGAGTAGAAGGAAGAGATTGATATAGGGGAATTCATCCAAAAGTCAATGAAAACACAGTACCAAAACTGTTGAAAGAAATTCATGCATATGGTAACATTTTGTGAGGCCATATTTCATGAATGATGGTAATCTTGTAAAAAAAATTAAAAGAATAAAACAAGGAAAGCCTACAGGAGACAGCTGTTGCTGTCAAATAATGGGGAAAAAAAAACTGCCACATGAGCCAGATTTAAGGATCTTGGCTTTTGGTTATGTTTCTCAATTACAAGAGATTGTGTGATTTTGGTACACAAAGATTGTGTGATTTTAGTACACAAGGAGGTTTCTAAAGTGATTAGTGAGAATTAGTTTGCAGAAAGCATCATCAGCGCAAACCAAGAAATATTTTGGAACATACAACATTAAGTCTTTGAACATCTGCACTGATTAAAAGTGAATGGTGGTCTCCGAGGTAAAATAGTCTACAATTTTGAGATTATAGTGATTGAAACATAATGCCAGAAAACTGCTGTATGTTGAAGCTCTGCATGATAGAGAGTCCAGAAATATTCCTGGGAAACCAACATGGGATGCTGGGATACATATACAGTTCCAATGATATCAGAGGTGGAGGACTTGTCTTTTATCTTTTAAAGTTATGCTAATCTACTGCTTGAGCTGAAAATTCATTTTTAGATTACTGCATAACGGTGAAGCTTCTGTTGATGTAAATATTGACCAAATTGTGTGCTTTGTCACCAAAAAAATGAAGTAAATCAGATAGGTAGTCGTCTGAGGGCCCATGGAAAATGTTATCAAACTGGTTACAGGTATATGCCCATAATGAGAAAGTCAAATCTAATTAACAACTGCAGATATATAAACTTAGAGTTCTGTTTAAAATACAAGGTTTTTTTTTTTGGTTTTTTTTTTAAACCTTGATTTGTTTTGATATTTTAAGTATGAAATTTATCTTTTCATTGTGTGGAGATGAATTATTTCTTGAACTACTTGAGTAGGGGTGCTTTCAAACCTTCAAAGCAAAAAACGATTTAATTTCTTAATTATAGTGATAATACCAACAAAGAAGCAACATTCTGTTTCTCTTTCTCAAACATGGTTGCTTCTCAGTATGTATGTGTATGATGGCCATAGAATGGTGACAGATTAGTCTCTCTCTCTCTTTCGGAGAGGCACAAGCACCTACACACACATACACGGCAGTAACTTCTGCCTGCCAAATTGAATCACAAAGCTTCGGTCGGCTCGGGGCTATAGCAGAAGACACCTGCCCAAAGTGCCACACAGTGGGACTGAACCCGAAACCATATAGCTAGGAAGCAAGCTCCTTAACCACACAGCCATGCCTGCGCCTGTTGTATCATATGCATATCTAGTTCTATGCTGACATGTGTTGCACACTTTGACTGGATTCAGCAGATTGAAGTAACTGCATCATGTTCCAATAGCAGTATTTGACATGGTTTCTACAGCTGGGTACCCTTCCTAATCATCATCATCATCGTTTAACATCCGTTCTCCATGCTAGCATGAGTTGGACAGTTCGACCGGGGATCTGGGAAGCCAGAAGGCTGCACCAGGCTCCGGTCTTATCTGGCAATGTTTCTACAGCTGGATGCCCTTCCTAACGCCAACCACTCCGTGAGTGTAGTGGGTGCTTTTTACGTGCCACCTGCACTGGAGCCAGGCAAGGCTGGCATCGGCCACGGTCGGATTGGTGCATTTTACGTATCACCTACACGGAAGCCAGTTGAGGCGGCACTGGCTGTCAACCACAAACTCAAAATTAAAAACAGTTTTGTTCCTTATTAAATACATAAGTCTGCTGATTGAGCAAGACTTTATTTACCATATTTGAATGGTTTACTAGATAGCAAAAGGCATCTGCCCAGCTGCAGACACAATTGTTTTGATACTTGTGCTACACCACCATGCTAGCTTGAGGAGAGGAAATAAACAGGTGTAAGACATTGAAAAAAAATTCAGGTACAAGAGTCTGAAGATTGCATTGTTTTTTTTTTTTTATATATATATACTGAGTTCTTCTGTCTGTCTGTCTCTTTCTCTCTCTCTCACCCATCTCTCTTTCTCCCCCTCTCTCTCTTTCTCCCCTCTCTCTCTTTCTCTTTCTCCCTCTCTCTCCCTCCCTCTCTCTCCCTCCCTCTCTCTCTTTCCCTCTCTCTCCCTCTCCATCCCTCTCTTTCTCTCTCTCTCTATCTCTCTTTCTCTCTCTCTGTCTGTCTGTCTCTCTTTGTCTGTCTGTCTCTCTCTTTCTCTCTCTCTCTCTTTCTCTCTCTCTCTCTCTCTTTCTCTCTCTCTCTTTCTCTCTCTCTTTCTCTCTCTTTCTCTTTCTCTCTCTTTCTCTCTCTTTCTCTTTCTCTCTCTTTCTCTCTCTCTCTCTCTCTCTCCCTCCCTCCTTCATCTTTTTCAAATTCCTTTTGTTTAGGTATTATTATGTCTGTGAAGAAACAAGCAGACAAGAAGCTGCAGCGAGAACGCCGTCTGCGTGAAGCCTGTGAACAGGAACTGTCCAAGTTCCGTGAATATTGCTCTGCTCAAGAAGGAGAAATAGAACTCTTGCAAGGACTCCTGCGAAAACACGGGATTACTGATGCCGACAAACACGAACAGCCACCCTCAGTTAGTACCATCGCTGTCATTGCAGAAGTTAACCCAGTGGAACACCAGATTCTTAACAGCAACAACAATGGAAGTAATATTTCCCAAAATTTGTCTAGTAATACAACTATAACAACAACAGCAGCAACAACAACATCAGCAACAGTTGCAACAACTATAACAACAACAACAACAGCAGCGACGACGACGACAACAACAGCAACAACAGCACCAAACATATTAATTAGCAGTATTTCTTCCACAGATAACGGCAGATCACCGTCAAGGACTTCAGTTTCAACATGTATACTAACACCAGCCATGACTACACCGCCTACTCCACCACACCCAATACAAACAACCACAACCCTTGATAAAACTGCCACAGCTAATTTCAGTCAAACTAAGTGATGCTGATGACAGCGGTGAATTCTTATTCCCTTAACGTGATAAACCTTAACCCCCACCACCACCACCACCACCCATCCACTTCCCACCAACGAGATTTTCCTTTGTACAGAAACCAAACAAAAAAAAACAAAAACTTTACTAATCAAAAATGTATGAAAATTTTTTGTAATGTAGATGAGCCAATGTTTTCTCTACATTATTATTTTTATGAAATCTGTATGTCCTCTGTTTCCAAATTTTGTGACTTTTTTTTTCCCTACTGTTTCACCCTTCCAACAGTTTGCTTTCATTCTTGAGCAATTGTACGCACATGTGCGTGCACACACACATCCTTTATTCAGTAACTTTCTCTTTCTCATGCTATCCTTTCCTTGCTTTCCATCTATCACACACACATACATACATGTGTGGATGTATACATGTACATAATTGACTGTCCATTCTCTAAGCACATAAACATAAAATCCCCAATTAATTTTAAATTATCTCCCATTTTCTTTGAGTTACTAAAAATTGCCACTAGGCTCTTTCTTGCTCCAATTAAGGAACGGCATCCAGTACACACACACACACACACACACACACACACACACATTCTTTTTCAAGTGTCCTTATTACTTTTAATAGCATCTATCATTTCAGCCTAACTATATTATGGCTGTTTACACACTACATAAATGCACATGTGTATTCATCATATACAAATTGTCCAAGTGTTCAAATTCCATAAGCCCAATAACATTTAAATCCTTGTTTCTTAAGTGATGTTTGTGTGTGTTTTGTGAGAGTATGTAACACAAGTGTTGAACATTTCAATGCCACCAGCACCACTACCTTCTGTACTTTGTCGCTGCTACTTTTATCAACTTTGTGAAGGATCAAGCAAAGTTAATTGGATATAGAGGAGAGAAAACCAAATATGCACTGATTCTGACATCCTTTGCCATATGCTCAGATGGGTTTCCATTTAATTTTGGTCTACCACTGGAAGATTTCGGTCAACCCAAGTCTGTAGTAGAAATACCAATGTGCCAATATGATTGTAAAAAAAAAAAAAAAAATCATCTTTACCATACAACCATACTTTTTTTTTATGAAACAATACTTAGGTATTGTATTTGAAACTATTTTCAACTCAGTTTTGCTGGTAGAATTGTGATTTTCTTAACAGACAGTCTGTTAAACTAGGTTGATACTCATAAATTTCTCTGTGAATATATAACTTATGGTGTGCAATATTGGACACGTTATGCACCGTCCTTTGTGAACTGAGATTTAGGCATCCAATCATTTATTTTGCCTGCATTTATGTTTCTAGTCAGTCTTTATCCCATACATGCTTATACTTTCCAATGTCCCCCACCCCCGCCCTTGACAAAGGAGAAAGGTCTGCAAAACTGAGAAGTGAGGAAGGGAAGAAACCATGACTCAAAGGTTTCCTATCCTAGCTGTATGTTTCGATACCAAATTATATTGAGGTTGGGGTTGTATTATGAATCTTTGCTGATATAGGGACTCTGCTAAAAGTACTCGAGGACCAAGTGAGTGCTGGTAGATTGTAGATTTTTGTTTTGTCTTTTGTTTTGTCTTTATGAACTAACCATTGCTTCATAACCATTGTTTGATTATATTTGCATTTCTTTTTGCTTTCAATGGGGTCTCATTATTTAACCAATCAGTTGGACAGGTAATAAATTTGTACAGCTACATGTTTATTTAAAAAAAAAAATGGTTAATACTGCTTAGATAGATAGATGTGATGGAGTCAACATTTGAAGAATAAGACTTGGATTCTGTGCTCTAAGACTCTCTGCTTTGACTGACTGACGAACAGTTTCATCCGTATCTTGATCATCATTCAGTCCATTATATATTTCATTTGAGAGCATACATCAGATCTCCAAAACGGCTGTCTTCTATCATTTAATATCAACAATCAAAAAGAAAAAAAAAGGTCAGTTCAGTTTTTTTATTATTTTCAAAAGAATACCTCAAGAATGATTCAGATCTCTCTTCTACTTTCTTATTATTTTCTTTATATTATTTGACTGCATTTTCTTCATCTACTCTCCTTGCTAATTTCACTCACTGGAGCAATGTTAACATCTAAATATCCTTCCAATTATTTTGTTCTTTTTGGAAGGTTTTAGACAAGCATGTACATATTCCACAAGCACATTATAAATGTGATAATGTTTGAGACTTTTTTCTTTTTTTTTTGGTAAAACCATTTGCAGAGGTGATTTCAGTTATGTTTTTTTCCCCCATTGTTTTTTTTCTTTCTTTTTTCCCCTTTTTTTTGTTTTCTTTTTCTTTTTTGGAAACAACTTGAAAGCTCTGCATATTTGATGCTAGCAAGTTCATGGTATCATCTGAAAATGCATGGCGTTTCAGGACCTTCCTCTGGATGGCAACATTGCAAACCAATGGGGTCCTGTTTGCTAGATCAACTGGTTATCTGGTTTCACTCGATATTCTAGCCATTATTTATTTCTTTTTAATCAAATCCAGTGGCTTCCATTTTCCATTGGAGTTTGGATATCATTCATATTTTTTTTGCGATGAGTTAGGCCTAGTGACAAGTCTCCTCACACTGTCCAACCAATGAATCATCTGCATCTGAATTTGATTGGCAAATGCTCTGCTTTCCAGCCTGTGTCTTCATTTTCACCATATGATATGCAGTTTCTTCGTAACTGGAATGGGAAAGAATCCTTGGCACCCTGGTAAATCTGCAGCCACCTCCCAGTAGCTGTTCCACTTTTAATTGCTTACAGGAAGTTTCTTCAAATGGATCTATTGTCCTGAATGCATGAAGATAATGAAATCCCTGGTTCTTCAGTGGCTTTTTGCTACTGTTGATAGCAATTTAGTTTTTTATAGCATTGAAGATGATCTTAAAGACTAGACTGTCTCCATGTATTCAATGCCAGTGAATAGTTAAAAAGAATGTTTCCATGTTCCAACTTTTCCACATCTACATTTTTCATTTTCTGATATGTTCCAAGACATCGTAGGATGAATGAATTAGAAAACTTAGACATTATGTAATCCAATTCCGTATTGTGTTCCAATTTATTTCTCTTTCAACTATGTGTTCCTCCTATTTCGTCATCTGTCCTTGTTGAGAGCATTGAATCAAATTAGTTCTTTCTGTCTCAGAGTGTAAGTGAAGACAGGATATCATCAGTCTCTGCTTCTGCTTTCCACCTCCCCAATTTTTATTTTTTACATGTATCTTCTCAAATAAGTTAGTAGTAGCAGTAGTTCAGTCATTGTTAATGTCACTGTGGAGTGTTCTTTGGCTACTCCTTCTGAAGTGAATCAAACCTCGACAGTGGCAAATATTTTTTCCCCCTTGCCACTGGCATGTTCAATTGTTTTTTTTGTTTTTTAGGGCATACGTTTTATATATTGATTTTTCACACAATTCTTTGCGTTATTTCAGAAGGCAGAATGTTGTTTACATTTCAACTGTCTCGTTTTAGAAGGCTATTAAATTTTTTAAAATCTTCAGTGTAAATATTTAACTTTTCCTGGTTGATTGTAGCTGCCAATGCAAAACTGCGACTGCTGCTGTTTTATGTTTTTTTGGTATTTTTCCCTTTTTCGTTAGTGATTGGTGTTCATTGTGTTTAGTTTTGCAGTGATAGTATTAGCTATTGAAACAGCTGGGTTCCCTTCCTTTCTCTCTCCACAAGGTGGAGGCACATTCCTCTCTCAGCATGGTTTCCATGTTGTCAGATGCTATTTGTGTTTCGAACAAAAATGTTAGACTGTCCATCATACTGATGGGGTGGCAACTCACCTCCAAAGGGGTCATCCTTTCATGTTTGGTGAAACTTCAGCTGTCAAGTGAGTTCAGTTTCACAAATGTACAAACATACAAAACAATTCACAACTTAGGATTTGAACAAGCTAGCAAAACAGAACAGAAAAAAAAAACACATCCATTCTGTAGAAATTGTCAAACTAGTTAAAAATTGCTTCTTCGTTGCTGCAGTGAGTGCTATTATTCATATGCTTCCAACAGCGATTGGCTGGAATCTTCCACAGCACAACTGAGTTATGTTACATCAACAAAATAGATTCCAAACTTTTGTTGAACTCTTGGCGTTCAGTTGGAAATAGACAGTGAAAGTACTTTGCACAAGACAACCTCATTGAACAAGCAGCTGCTCTGCCAAAGACCACTCTCACAGCCTTCTTTCACCCATGCAAACTTGACTCCTTTGCAAAGTCTATTTTGTACACTGAAGTGCCACATTATTATACATGGAATCAATCATCTTCCCAGTGGCAACAGTGAAAACAAGGCCGTTCTACGAGGTTCGATTCAGCCTTGTACAAAGGTGACAGAATTGGACGTGTCTACACAGTTGACCCCTTCAAATCTGAAAGCTTCAATCTGTGACTGTTCATGTCATGAAGGGACCAACCTCTTTCGACTTTGGCACAGTGGACGGCCACTTCTGCAGCACTTACAAAGCAAAGATGCCTGCTCCAAATGCTTAGTTTTTAGTCAATGTTGTATGAAATGAGCAATCCTCTTTGACTCTGGGAAATGCTCTTATTTTCTGTCTTAGATCTGGGTTCTTCATGAGGCCAAATTGACTTCCCTATTGTACTAGATTATTAGCAAATACTACACCTGAGAGTCTTTCTTTCTTCAGTTGGAACTTTAAAGAATAATGTTTGAATTGTTTTGTTTGTGCAAATCCATCTTGTGGATCTTAGGTTCATTCTCAGCCCACTTTGAAGTTGCCATTTCACTAATATGGAAAAATGTTTTTATTTTCTTTGTTAAATCTGTATCTTTTTTGAGGACAAGTGAGATTACATTTTTATTTTTATGGTAAATTTGGCTCCTTGGTCTGCTAGACAATTAGCAATTACCACGCTACAAATTCTGTTTTTCTTGCTCAATTTCCACTTTAACCCTTTAGTGTTCAGATTATTCTGTTAAATGTAATATTAAGAATGTCAATGTAGGTTAGATGGGAGAGGCTGGATCTGGCTAGTTTGAATATAAAACATGTGGAATATCTGGGCCAGATATGGCCGGTTTAAACACTAAAGGGTTAAAGAATGATTTATTATTTTTGTTTGTGCAAATCCATCTTGTGAATGTCAGTTTGGTTCTCAGCCCACTTTGAAGTTGCTGGTTCTTTGGATCTTTTATGTGACCCAGTGGGTTTATATTTATATTTTTTATTGTAGAGTTTGCTGCCTGACATCCTAGATTATTCGTAAATACTTTATCAGAAAGTCAGCCACTCTTGCTCAATTTGGACTACATCAAAATCTTTCTGATCACGAGGAATGTCCAACTTTCTACTCTGTAACTCTATTTCTTTCAATTATAATTCATTTTCAATTTCCATTTTCTTTGTTTCATTTTGAAATTCTAATTCCAACTTCCTCAACTCAAATTCTCCTGTTTTCTCTTATTTCAACAATGACAAAGCCGAGTGTGCTAGTCTTGCTCAATTTGGTCTTTCCAAATTCCCCTTTCAGTGTTTTGTTAGAGCAAATCCATCTTATGAATCTTCAGTTGAGCTTCGTCAGGTGCCAGAGGTTAAAAGCCAAGAACAATGGAAAGCATCTAACAAAAAATCCACAAAGCTCTTTTCTTAATGAGGTTCAGTGGAGTCTGCTTCTTACTGTTTTTATAAACTTGGCTCCAATATTTTCTAGATTATTCACAACTACAGCACAAGATCTATCTTTCTTGCTCAATTTGAGCCTTAGAAATTCATTTATGTTTTTGTTTGTACAAATAAATCGCGTGGACCTTGGAAAGTTATAATACATCAGAACTGTCTTGACCAACATTTTGGATAGTTTCATTTTGATATTGTTGAAGTCCTAGATGTTCTTGAGTCAAATGTTCGTGGCTCGTTTTCCATATCCATTTAACATTACACACAAAGGCTGTTATATATTCAAATCTGCCAACATGTCATACATTTTTTGGCATTCCTTCTCAGGATCTTGCATTTCCTTATATTTTCTGTTTATTCTTTTATTGTCACATGGTCTTCAGTGAAGACACTAGTGATGGTCTAATGTATTGTTAGAATTAAAACAAACATGATTATATACCCAATAGAATTTGTACATATTTACATTGTCATTATCAATGAATACTGATGGTGATAGGGATACATTTTACTCTTAAATTTAGACTTTCAATGAGGTCCCGTGGAGTCTGCTTCTTATTGTTTTTATAATAAACTTGACTTCTGTATGAGCTAAATTAGCAACTACAGTGCTACAAGATCTATCTTTCTTGCTCAATTGAGCTTTACAAATTCATCTTTCAGTGATTCTGTATGTACCTCTTGTGGATTTAAATAGTAATAATTAATGGCTTGATTCACCCGTATGTGCTTATAAAAAACAAAACAATGAAGTCTTAGGAATCAGTTATATTTTACATATATGGTAGACAATTATGTTTAATACATACTACTTGATTATTTTTCCTAATTTATTTAACAGGTAAGAAGTTATTACAAATTTGTGTGTTACATTAATGCAACAGTGAGCACACAAGCCCTAGTACATGTTTTGTTAGTGCAACGGTGGGCCACAGGTAACATAATGTATCATTATACAAAACATCTTACATCAAAAATGTTTACTAATTCAAATAAAATTGAAGCATTTTACACTCATTCTTTCTATTTCTAGGAAAAATATTTGGATTAGTGAAAATTAAAGCTAACATTGAGATTAGATGAGAATGACCGAGTATTTGAAATAATAATTAAACTAAACAAACTATAGAACTGATTGAAACCTTTATGAAGATTTTACTTTGAAACTATAATTATCATTGTAATACAGCATAATACAATATCACAAAACATTAAAATATACATTCTGTCTAAATCTAACCTTTTTCTTTTCTGTTATTATGTAATGTAAGATGATTCACAGGACTTCTTCCCAAAACTTCACTAAGACTGCATTCTGTGATAGAGGCACGCTTGACATGCATAGGAACTTTGCATTTCCTGCACATGTATAGTTTGACTCTTGCATTGCCGACATCTTCAACGGTTTTCTGGTTCACTCTTTGATGTATCCTGACCTATGTTGTCTTATCTTTCCTCATTGATACTTGCTCTAGATGCAACAAGCAGTTTTGTTTTCTGGCATTTATGGTTGGTGAGGCTCAGTGAGATTACATTCTTATTTTTATGATAAATTCCGCTCCCTGGTTGGCTAGATATTTAGCAATTACCATGTTAAAAAATCTGTCATCTTTGCTCAATTTGAGCTTTATAGATTCATGTTTCAATATTTTTGTTTGTGCAGAGCCATTGTGGGGATGTCAGTTTGGTTCTCAGCCCACTTGAAGTGGCTGATTCTCTAATAAGCCCCCTAAATGGAAGCAGATTGCCATCGCCTGTGCAGGCTTGTAGTGATGCGAAATAAGTCTTTATTTCTTTTGTTAAATCTGGATCATATCCCTTTGAAACTTATATTTCCAGAGAAATCTGCTTCTTCTTTTGGGAGAAAATTGGCTCCTTGATCTAATAGGTAACTCGCAACTACTATACTAGAAAGCCTATCTTGCTCATTTTTGATCTTTACAAATTCCCAATTGAATATTTTTGTTTGTGCAAGTTCATTTTGTGGATCTTAGATTGAGCTTCACCAAGAACCTACACATACAGCTGATATGCTCTCCATCTATGAAGTTACTGTTTTGTTTGCTTTACGTTGTTCCATAGAGTATTAATCATTCTATGTAGGCATTGACTTTAATGCAGTCTCAATTTTACATTCATTAATTGATCACTAAAAAGATTGGAAGACATTGATGTTTTAATGAAAATTGAAACATGTATTTATTTGTACCTAATCAAGACTCTGGAAAATACTTTTATTTCCTTTCTTAGATCCGGATTCTTCATGAGGAGAAATGCACTCTCCTATCGTGTTACATTATTAGCAAATATTGCACCAGAGAATTTCTTTTTTTTGCTCAATATGAGCTTTACAAATTTATCATTCCATCTGTTCTTTAAATCGATCTTGTGGAGGATGTTTCTCCAAGTATTCTCCGACATCCAACATGGAGTTGGTATTTTTTCTTTTAAACTTGGAATGTTAATTAGGTCTGGTGAAGTCATCTTCTTGGATCTACTTTCCAATCTTCAACTTCCTGATAGAAATCCTGTCTTTCTAGATCATTTAGAGCTTTAGAAATTCATTGTTCAATGTTTTTCTTTGTGTAAATCTATTTTGTGGATCTCCATTGCAGCTTGGTCAAGGACTGCATATAAACTTGACTCTTAGCCTAACTTCGGAGAAAGCGGAGGGAGAAAATGGAAAGGAAAGACAGAAAAAATGCAAATTAAAATATTCCAACAAGCAAGAAGTAATGGTGCCCTCACCATCTTTCTTTGCTGACATCCATGCCATTCTGCTGTAGTAGTTTTACAGTGTCTTTGTGTCCCTTGTAACAGGCAATATGTAGGTCTGCAAGCATCTCTGTCCTCTGAGCAGGCAGAATCATTATTCCATTGGACAAAATGCTTAGTGGCACTTCTTCCGACTCCTTACATTCGGAGTTCAAATCCTTCATCTTTCTTTGCTGACATCAGTGCCATTCTGGCGTAGTAGTTTTACGTTTCTATATCCATTTTAACAGGCAAATGTAGAAGTTTGCAAGCATCTCTGTCCTTTGAGCAGGCAGAATGTTGTGGATCTCCATTTCAGCTTGGTGAAGGACTGCATATAAACCTGACTTTTACTCTAAATTTGGAGGAATAGGAGTGAGAAAATAGAAAGGAAAGAAAGAAAAAATGCAAATTAAAATATTCCAAGAAGTAATGGTGCCTTCGCCATCTTTCTTTGCTGACATCAGTGCCATTCTGGTGTAGTAGTTTTACGTTTCTGTATCCATTTTAACAGGCAAAATGTAGAAGTCTGCAAGCATCTCTGTCCTCTGAGCAGGCAGAATCATTATTCCATTGGACAAAATGCTTAGTGGTACTTCTTCCAAGTTCTTACATTCGGCGTTCAAATCCTCCTCAAGTCACTACTAAAGAGAGAAAGAAGGCAGTAACCTGACAGACTTGTTAACACACTGGGAAAAATGCTTAGTGGCATTTTGTCCATCTTTACATTCTAAGTTCAAGTTCCTTTGAGGTTGACTTTTACCTTTTTAAAAAATGCAATGTTAGTTTTAAGCCTTTTATTCATGAAATAATTTGGAACAGCCACTTTGTTGCTGTAGGGCGTTCTTTACCTCAGACAGATCACTGCCATTTTATTCATACACCTGCAGCTCTTATTGGCTGAAATCATCCACAGTACAACTGAATTCAGTGCCATTTTGCTGTAGTAGTTTTACAATGTCCGTGCATCCATTGAAAGAGGCAAAATGTAGAAGTCTGCAATCATCTCTCTCCTGTGAGCAGGCAGAATTTTGTGGATCTCCATTTCAGCTTGGTCAAGGACTGCATATAAACCTAGTTTTACTCTAACTTTGGGAGGAATAAGAGGGAGAAAATGGAAAGGAAAGAAGAAAAAATTGAAAAGTAAAATATTCCAACAAGCAAGAAGTAATGGTGCCCTCATCATCTTTCTTTGCTGACAACAGTGCCATTCTGGTGTACTAGTTTTACAGTGTCTGTGTATCCATTAAAAGAGGCAAAATGTAGAAGTCTGCAAGCATCTCTGTCCTGTGAGCAGGCAGAATCAGACCATTGGACAAAATGCTTAGTGGCACCTCTTCAAACCTCTTACATCAGTACCATTCTGCTGTAGTAATTTTACAACGTCTGTGTATCCGTTAAAAGAGGCAAAATTTAGAAGTCTGCAACCATCTCTGTCCTCTCAGCAAGCAGAATCAGATCATTTGACAAAATCTTAGTGGCACTTCTTCCAAGTTCTTACATTTGGTGTTCAAATCCTTCTCAGGTCACTAGCAAAGAGAAAAAGAAGGCAGCAACCTGACAGAATTGTTAGCACACTGGGAAAAATGCTTAGAGGCATTTTGTCCATCTTTACATTCTGAGTTCAAGTTCTTCTGAGGTTGACTTTTTTACATTTTTAAAAAAGAGCTGTTACTTTTGGGCATTGTATTCATTCATTAATTAATTTGGAACAGCCATTTTATTGCTGTAGCGCGTTCATTATCTAGGACAGATCACTGCCATTTTATTCATACGCCTGCAGCTCTTATTGGCTGAATTCTTCCACAGTACAACTGAATTGTACCACAGCATCATCATCATCATCATCATCATTTTTAACATCCGTTTTCCATGCTAGCATGGGTTGGATGGTTCGACCGGGGTCTGGGAAGCCAAGAGGCTGCACTAAGCTCCAGTCTGATCTGGCAGTGTTTCTACAACTGGATGCCCTTCCTAACATCAACCACTCCATGAGTGTAGTGGGTGCTTTTTACATGCCACTGGCATAGGTGCCAGGGGAAGCTGGCAATGATCGGTAGGTGTTTTTACGTGCCACTGGCACGGCAGCCAGTCAAGGCGGCTCTGGCATTGGCCTCATACGGATGGTGCTTTTTTAGATGCCACTGTAGGCTGGCAACAGCCACGATTGGTCATTGCTTTTTACGTGCCACTAGCACAGAATCCAGTCAAGGCGGCACTGGCATCAGCCACATACGGATGGTGCACTTTACGAGCCACCAGCCCAGTTATCACAACTACAATTTCCATTTGATTTTTTGATGTTGATGGTAATGTACTTGACTCAATAGGTCTCCTCAAGCACAGCAGGTCGCCCTATGATCCAATGTAAGTACCGCAGGCCGTCCTGCGATCCAAGGCACCTTGGAAGGGCTGGGGCTTCTATGTGAAGCTGGTGCAGGAAACAGCCATGAACTCACATTATTTGTCAGGTCTTCGCAGTCACAGCATATCTCCAGAGGTCTCGGTCTTTCGTCATTGCCTCTGTGAAACCCAATGTTCGAAGGTCATGCTTGACCACCTCATCCCATGTCTTCCTGGGTCTACCTCTACCCCGGATTCCTTCAACTGTTTTAAGCAAAGACATAAATTCTTCTCGTCTCACTACAGGTTTTTATTTCCTTTCTTAGATCCAGATTAATTTTGAGGTCAAGAAGCTATTTTGTTAAGGTTCAGTGGAGTCTGCTTCTTCCTGTTTTTACAAACTTTTTATAAATTTTATAAACATAAGTCACTAGGTCTTACAAATTCAATTGGGTTAAGAGAAAGGAACATGTTCTGCAAGTCACAACCCATGGTTTCTGTGACAGCCAATGAGGAAATTGAATTCCTCATGCAGAGAGCCTTACGGCACTCTGCATGCCATTCACCTAGCATGGGTCTCCACTTGATCCACGGTTCCAGTTCACTGAAAAATGAACTTCACAGAGACCGTTTGCCACCACTTCTGCCTCCTCTGTCAGGTACAGCTGCCTTCCAGACTGCGTTTGGGTAATTAATATTGGCTCAATGCAGTGGGGGACTCAGAAAGTGACAACTGACTGCTGTTAAGCATTTTCCCCAGTTTCAGTACAACGCCTAACAATTTGGAAGGGCGTTCAGCTGGTACCTTATTTCGTCTAGTTTCTATTTGGGGTTCTGGACCAAAAGAAACTTCCCTAACATTTTCACTGGACCATTCATCCAACGCCCCACAATGCTGTATGACGGCATCAACTTGTCTCTCAGGTACCAAGCTGCAAGTCGACTGACTTGTCCTGGTTTATTCTTGCTCCTGCTATTGTCTCATCTTCCTTTGACATCACCCACTTGTCACAGGTGGTTGCCACTGGATACGATGATGGTGATGTCATCTGCATATGCTGTTACAATTCCTACAAAACCGAGATCTCATTTGGCGACACCCAAAGCCTCTACCTTCTGCAGTAAGGCCTCTCACTTCCGATGTCCATTTTCCCAGATAAGTGGGGAAGAGAACAATTTCAGATGACTTTAATGGCTCTGTTGAATGGTTTCTAGCAATTTCCTTGCTATGCCAAAAGATCCACATGAACAAAAACTGTGAAAGATGAAGAAGAAAGAGTTTGAACCTCACAAAAAGTGGCAAAAATCCTGTGTTGGAAAATCTATCCAACCCATGCAAGTGTGGCAAAAAGATCTTTAACTTGGCTTCGTTATTAGACTGTGATCATGCTGCGGCATCACACTTGAAGAATTTTTAGATGAATGAATCCACCTCAGGACTTGTTTTTCATTTTGTTTTTTTATAAATCCTTGTACTTATTCTATCTATCTCCTTTGCCAAACTTCTAAGTTACAGAGAAATAAACACAACACTGCTTGTCAAACAGTGGCAGGGGACAGACATAATAATACACACGCACAGATATATATATATATCTGGGCTTCTTTCAGTTTCTATCAAATTTACTCACAAGCCTTTGGTTGAAATTAGGTCGTGCTACACTGGGTTTAAGAGGGTAGCTGCTGGAAGACCCTACGTTTGGCAACAGGACTCTGCACAATGCCACACAAGCAGGAGAGCCCAGTCATGGCTGTCAGACAATCTCTACAACAAAATCAAGCCTAATTCCTTTTTTGATAAAACTGGATCCTCCTTGAGCCCAGTGGGATTACATTCTTATTTTTATGATAAATTCAGCTCCCTGGTTGTCTAGATATTTAGCAATTACCATGTTAAAAAATCTGTCATCTTTGCTCAATTTGAGCTTTATAGATTCATGTTTCAATATTTTTGTTTATGCAGAGCCATTGTGGGGATGTCCGTTTGGTTCTCAGCCCACTTTGAAGTGGCTGATTCTCTAATAAGCTCAATAAGCGGAAGCAGATTGCCATCGCTTGTGAATACTTGTAGTGATGCGAAATAAGTCTTTATTTCTTTTGTTAAATCTGGATCATATCTCTTTGAAACTTATATTTTTAATTAGTTCCAGAGAAATCTGCTTCTTCTTTTTTGGGAGAAAATTGGCTCCTTGATCTAATAGGTAACTAGCAACAACTATACTACAAAGCCTGTCTTGCTCATTTTTGATCTTTACAAATTCCCAATTGAATATTTTTGTTTGTGCAAGTTCATTTTGTGGATCTTAGATTGAGCTTCACCAAGAACCTACACATACAGCTGATATTCACTCCATCTATGAAGTTACTGTTTTGTTTGCTTTACGTTGTTCCATAGAGTATTAATCATTCTATGTAGGCATTGACTTTAATGCAGTCTCAATTTTAAATACATTCATTGATCACTAAAAAGATTGGAAGACATTGGTGTTTTAATGAAAATTGAAACATGTATTTATTTGTAACTAATCAAGACTCTGGAAAATACTTTCATTTCCTTTCTTAGATCCGGATTCTTCATTAGGACAAGTGCACTTAATTGTTTTTCTTTATTAGCAAATATTGCACCAGAAAATTTCTTTTTCTTGCTCAATATAAGCTTTACAAATTCACCATTCCGTCTATTTAAATCGATCTTGTGGAGGATGTTTCTCCAAGTATTCTCCGACATCTAACATGGAGTTGGCATTTTTTCTTTTAAACTTGGAATGTTAATTAGGTCTGGTGAAGTCATCTTCTTGGATCTGGTTTCCAATCTTCAACTTCCTGATAGAAATCCCGTCTTTCTAGATCGTTTTAAGCTTTAGAAATTCATTGTTCAATGTTTTTCTTTGTGTAAATACATTTTGTGGCTCTGCTTTTCATCTTAGACAAGGACTGCATATAAACCTGTCTTTTACTCTACCTTTGGAGAAATAGGAGGGAGAAAATGGAAAGGAAAGAAAGAAAAAATGCAAAGTAAAATATTCCAACAAGCAAGAAGTAATGGTGCCTTCACCATCTATGTTTGGTGACATCAGTGCCATTCTAGTGTAGACCTTTTGCAGTGTCTGTGTATCCATTCTAAGAGGCAAAATTTAGAAGTCTGCAATCATCTCTGTCCTGTGTTAAGGCAGAATGTTGTGGATCTCCATTTCAGCTTGGTCAAGGACTGCATATAAACCTGACTTATACTCTAACTTTGGAGAAATAGGAGGGAGAAAATGGAAAGGAAAGAAAGAAAAAATGCAAATTAAAATATTCCAACAAGCAAGAAGTAATGGTGCCTCCACCATCTATCTTTGCTGACATCCATGCCATTCTGCTGTAGTAGTTTTACAGTGTCTGTGTGTCCCTTGTAACAGGCAAAATGTAGAAGTCTGCAAGCTTCTCTGTCCTCTGAGTAGGCAGAATCATTAATTATTCCATTGGACAAAATGTTTAGTGGTACTTCTTCCGACTTCTTACATTCGGCGTTCAAATCCTTCTCAGGTCATTACCAAAGAGAAAAAGAAGGCAGCAACCTGACAGAATTGTTACCATACTTGGCAAAATGCTTAGCGGCATTTTGTCCGTCTTTACATTCAGGATGTTTTGTATGTTTTCGGAGAGGCTTCTCATACAGGGTTGACATACTGTTGCAGGTTTATCTTGAATTTCATCCACTTCTCTCCTCCTAGCTGGAGTGGATAAATGAAATGAGCAATCCTCTTTGAATCTGGGAAATGCTTTTATTTTCTGTCTTAGATCCAGATGTTTTATGGGGCAAGATGGACTTCCCTATTGCGTAAGATTATTAGCAAATACTACAACAGAGAGTCTTTCTTTGTTTTTCAATTCCAGCTTTACATATTCATCATTCCATTTTTGTATAAATGCATATGGTGGATCTTGTGTATGATGTTTTTCTAAGTTTACTCTGACGTATGACATGGAGTGTGCATATTGTTGCAGGATCTTCTTGTGTTTCTTAGACTGATCATTTTTTGCTGGTGTGTTTCAGGTTCACTACTTTGTTTTTGGTCAGTGTTGTATGAAGTATGCAGTCCTCATTGACTCTGCCAAATGCTTTTATTTTCTGTCTTAGATCCGGATTCTTCATGAAGCCAAATGGACTTCTCTATTGTACTAGATTATTAGCAAATGCTATACCAGAGTGACTTTCTTTCTTGCTCAGTTTGAGCTTTAAAGAATAATGATTTAATATTTTTGTTTGTGCAAATCAATCTTATGGATCTTAGGTTGGTTCTCAGCCCTCTTTGGACTTTTCTGTTTCTCTAATTTGGAAAAATGTTTTTATTTTCTTTGCTAAATCTGGATCTTTCTTAAGACCCAGTGATATTACATTCTTATTTTTATGATAAATTCAGCTCCCTGGTTGGCTAGATATTTAGCAATTACCATGTTAAAAAAATCTGTCATCTTTGCTCAATTTGAGCTTTATAGATTCATGTTTCAATATTTTTGTTTGTGCAAAGCCATTGTGGGGATGTCAGTTTGGTTCTCAGCCCACTTTGAAGTGGCTGATTCTCTAATAAGCCCCCTAAATGGAAGCAGATTGCCATCGCCTGTGCAGGCTTGTAGTGATGCGAAATAAGTCTTTATTTCTTTTGTTAAATCTGGATCATATCCCTTTGAAACTTATATTTCCAGAGAAATCTGCTTCTTCTTTTTTGGGAGAAAATTGGCTCCTTGATCTAATAGGTAACTCGCAACTACTATACTAGAAAGCCTATCTTGCTAATTTTTGATCTTACAAATTCCCAATTGAATATTTGTTTGTGCAAGTTCATTTTGTGGATCTTAGATGAGCTTCACCAAGAACCTACACATACAGCTGATAGCTCTCCATCTATGAAGTTACTGTTTTGTTTGCTTTACGTTGTTCCATAGAGTATTAATCATTCTATGTAGGCATTGACTTTAATGCAGTCTCAATTTTACATTCATTAATTGATCACTAAAAAGATTGGAAGACATTGATGTTTTAATGAAAATTGAAACATGTATTTATTTGTACCTAATCAAGACTCTGGAAAATACTTTTATTTCCTTTCTTAGATCCGGATTCTTCATGAGGAGAAATGCACTCTCCTATCGTGTTACATTATTAGCAAATATTGCACCAGAGAATTTCTTTTTTTTGCTCAATATGAGCTTTACAAATTCATCATTCCATCTGTTCTTTAAATCGATCTTGTGGAGGATGTTTCTCCAAGTATTCTCCGACATCCAACATGGAGTTGGTATTTTTTCTTTTAAACTTGGAATGTTAATTAGGTCTGGTGAAGTCATCTTCTTGGATCTACTTTCCAATCTTCAACTTCCTGATAGAAATCCTGTCTTTCTAGATCATTTAGAGCTTTAGAAATTCATTGTTCAATGTTTTTCTTTGTGTAATTCCATTTTGTCGATCTGCTTTTCATCTTAGGCCAGGACTGCATATAAACCTGTCTTTTACTCTACCTTTGGAGAAATAGGAGGGAGAAAACGGAAAGGAAAGAAAGAAAAAATGCAAATTAAAATATTCCAACAAGAAATAGCAGGAATGCCCTCACCATCTTTCTTTGCTGACATCAGTGCCATTCTGCTGTAGTAGTTTTACAGTGTCTTTGTGTCCCTTGTAACAGGCAAAATGTAGAAGTCTGCAAGCATCTCTGTCCTCTGAGCAGGCAGAATCATTATTCCATTGGACAAAATGCTTAGTGGCACTTCCGACTCCTTACATTCGGAGTTCAAATCCTTCATCTTTCTTTGCTGACATCAGTGTCATTCTGGTGTAGTAGTTTTACGTTTCTGTATCCATTTTAACAGGCAAATGTAGAAGTCTGCAAGCATCTCTGTCCAGTGAGCAGGCAGAATGTTGTGGATCTCCATTTCAGTTTGGTGAAGGACTGCATATAAACCTGACTTTTACTCTTCGGAGAAAGAGGGAGAAAATGGAAAGGAAAGAAAGAAAAAATGCAAATTAAAATATACCAATACGCAAGAAGCAAGGGTGCCCTCACCATCTTTCTTTGCTGACAACAGTGCCATTTTGCTGTAGTTGTTTTACAGTGTCTGTGTGTCCCTTGTAACAGGCAAAATGTAGAAGTCTGCAAGCATCTCTGTCCTCTGAGTAGGCAGAATCATTAATTATTCCATTGGACAAAATTTTTAGTGGTACTTCTACCAAAGAGAAAAAGAAGGCAGAAACCTGACAGAATTGTTAGCACACTGGGCAATATGCTTAGCGGCATTTTGTCCGTCTTTACATTCAGGATGTTTTCGGAGAGGCTTCACATACAGGGTTGACATACTGTTGCAGGTTTATCTTGCATTTCATCCACTTCTCTCCTCCTAGCTGGAGTGGATATATGAAATGAGCAATCCTCTTTGAATCTGGGAAATGCTTTTATGTTCTGTCTTAGATTCAGATGTTTTATGAGGCAAGATGGACTTCCCTATTGCATAAGATTATTAGCAAATACTCCACCAGAGAGTCTTTCTTCCTTTTTCAATTCCAGCTTTACATATTCACCATTCCATTTTTGTATAAATGCATATGGTGGATCTTGTGTATGATGTTTTTCTAAGTTTACTCTGACGTATGACATGGAGTGTGCATATTGTTGCAGGATCTTCTTGTGTTTCTTAGACTGATCATTTTTTGCTGGTGTGTTTCAGGTTCACTACTTTGTTTTTGGTCAGTGTTGTATGAAGTACGCAGTCCTCATTGACTCTGCCAAATGCTTTTATTTTCTGTCTTAGATCCGGATTCTTCATGAAGCCAAATGGACTTCCCTATTGTACTAGATTATTAGCAAATGCTATACCAGAGAGACTTTCTTTCTTGCTCAGTTTGAGCTTTAAAGAATAATGATTTAATATTTTTGTTTGTGCAAATCAATCTTATGGATCTTAGATTGGTTCTCAGCCCCCTTTGGACTTTTCTGTTTCTCTAATTTGGAAAAATGTTTTTATTTTCTTTGCTAAATCTGGATCTTTCTTAAGACCCAGTGATATTACATTCTTATTTTTATGGTAATTTCAGCTCCCTGGTTGGCTAGATATTTAGCAGTTACCATGTTAAAAAATCTGTCATCTTTGCTCAATTTGAGCTTTATAGATTCATGTTTCAATATTTTTGTTTGTGCAGAGCCATTGTGGGGATGTCAGTTTGGTTCTCAGCCCACTTTGAAGTGGCTGATTCTCTAATAAGCCCCCTAAATGGAAGCAGATTGCCATCGCCTGTGAAAGCTTGTAGTGATGCGAAAGAAGTCTTTATTTCTTTTGTTAAATCTGGATCATATCCCTTTGAAACTTATATTTCCAGAGAAATCTGCTTCTTCTTTTTTGGGAGAAAATTGGCTCCTTGATCTAATAGGTAACTCGCAACTACTATACTAGAAAGCCTATCTTGCTCATTTTTGATCTTTACAAATTCCCAATTGAATATTTTTGTTTGTGCAAGTTCATTTTGTGGATCTTAGATTGAGCTTCACCAAGAACCTACACATACAGCTGATATGCTCTCCATCTATGAAGTTACTGTTTTGTTTGCTTTACGTTGTTCCATAGAGTATTAATCATTCTATGTAGGCATTGCCTTTAATGCAGTCTCAATTTTACATTCATTAATTGATCACTAAAAAGATTGGAAGACATTGGTATTTTAATGAAAATTGAAACATGTATTTATCTGCAACTAATCAAGACTCTGGAAAATACTTTTATTTCCTTTCTTAGATCCGGATTCTTAATGAGGGCAAATGCACTCTCCTATCGTGTTACATTATTAGCAAATATTGCACTAGAGAATTTCTTTTTCTTGCTCAATATGAGCTTTACAAATTCATCATTCCATCTGTTCTTTAAATCGATCTTGTGGAGGATGTTTCTCCAAGTATTCTCCGACATCCAACATGGAGTTGGCATTTTTTCTTTTAAACTTGGAATGTTAATTAGGTCTCGTGAAGGCTTATTCTTGGATCTGGTTTACAATCTTCAACTTCCTGATAGAAATCCTGTCTTTCTAGATCGTTTTAAGTTTAGAAATTCATTGTTCAATGTTTTTCTTTGTGTAAATCCATTTTGTGGATCTGCTTTTCATCTTAGACCAGGACTGCATATTAACCTGACTTTTACTCTACCTTTGGAGGAATAGGAGTGAGAAAATGGAAAGGAAAGACAGAAAAAATGCAACTTAAATTGTTCCAACAAGCAAGAAGGAGGAGTGCCCTCACCATCTTTCTTTGCTAACGTCAGTGCCATTCTGCTGTAGTTTACAACGTTTCTGTGTCAATTTTAACAGGCAAAATGTAGAAGTCTGCAAGCATCTCTGTCCTGTGTTAAGGCAGAATGTTGTGGATCTCCATTTCAGTTTGGTGAAGGACTGCATATAAACCTGACTTTTACTCTTTGGAGAAAGAGGAGGGAGAAAATGGAAAGGAAAGAAAGAAAAAATGCAAATTAAAATATTCCAACAAGCAAGAAGTAATGGAGCCTTCACCATCTATCTTTGCTGACATCCGTGCCATTCTTCTGTAGTAGTTTTACAGTGTCTGTTTGTCCCTTTTAACTGGCAAAATGTAGAAGTCTGCAATCATCTCTGTCCTCTGAGTAGGCAGAATCATTAATTATTCCATTGGACAAAATGTTTAGTGGTACTTCTTCCAACTTCTTACATTCAGCGTTCAAATCCTTCTCAGGTCACTACCAAAGAGAAAAAGAAGACAGCAACCTGACAGAATTGTTAGCACACTGGGAAAAATGCTTAGCGGCATTGTTTCCATCTTTACATTCTGAGTTCAAGTTCCTCTGAGGTTGACTTTTTTACATTTTTAAAAAAGAGCTGTTACTTTTGGGCATTGTATTCATTAATTAATTTGGAACAGCCATTTATTGCTGTAGGGCGTTCTTTACTTCAGACTGATCACTGCCATTTTATTCATACACCTGCTGCTCTTTTGGCTGAATTCATCCACAGCACAACTGAATTGTACCACAGCATCATCATCATCATTTTTAACGTCCGTTTTCCATGCTAGCATGGGTTGGATGGTTCGACCGAGGTCTGGGAAGCCAAGAGGCTGCACCAAGCTCCAGTCTGATCTGGCAGTGTTTCTACAGCTGGATGCCCTTCCTAACATCAACCACTCCATGAGTGTAGTGGGTGCTTTTTACGTGCCACTGGCATAGGTGCCAGGCGAAGCTGTCAACGATCGGTTGGTGCTTTTATTATGCCACTGGCACGGATGCCAGTCAAGGTGGCTCTTACATCAGCTACATATGGATGGTGCCCTTTTAGGTGCCAGGGTGGTTGGCAATGGCCACGATTGGTCGGTGCTTTTTACTTGCCACCGGCACAGGAGCCACTCATGGCGGTGCTGGCTTCGTCCTCGTACAGATGGTGCTTTTATGTGCCACCAGCACGGAAGCCAGTCAAGGCAGCGCTGGCATCAGCCACATACGAATGGTGCATTTGACGAGCCACCAGCTTGGGTATCACAACTACCATTTCCTGTTGATTTTTATGGTGATGTACTTGACTCAATAGGTCTATCAAGCACAGCAGGTCGCTCTACGATACAAGGAAAGTACTGCAGGCCGTCCTGTGATCCAAGGCACTTTGGAAGAGCTGGGGCTTCTATGTGAAGCTGGTGCAGGAAACAGCTATGAACTCACATTATTTGTCAGGTCTGTCATCATTGCCTCTGTGAAACCCAATGTTCGAAGGTCATGCTTGACCACCTCATCCCATGTCTTCCTGGGTCTACCTCTACCCCGGATTCCTTCAACTGTTTTAAGCAAAGACATAAATTCTTCTCGTCTCACTACAGGTTTTTATTTCCTTTCTTAGATCCAGATTAATTTTGAGGTCAAGAAGCTATTTTGTTAAGGTTCAGTGGAGTCTGCTTCTTCCTGTTTTTAAAAACTTTTTATAAATTTTATAAACATAAGTCACTAGGTCTTACAAATTCAATTGGGTTAAGAGAAAGGAACATGTTTCTGCAAGTCACAACCCATGGTTTCTGTGACAGCCAATGAGGAAATTGAATTCCTCATGCAGAGAGCCTTACGGCACTCTGCATGCCATTCACCTAGCATGGGTCTCCACTTGATCCACGGTTCCAGTTCACTGAAAAATGAACTTCACAGAGACCGTTTGCCACCACTTCTGCCTCCTCTGTCAGGTACAGCTGCCTTCCAGACTGCGTTTGGGTAATTAATATTGGCTCAAATGCAGTGGGGGACTCAGAACGTGACAACTGACTGCTGTTAAGCATTTTGCCCCAAGTTTCAGTACAACGCCTAACAATTTGGAAGGGCGTTCAGCTGGTACCTTATTTCGTCTAGTTTCTATTTGGGGTTCTGGACCAAAAGAAACTTCCCTAACATTTTCACTGGACCATTCATCCAACGCCCCACAATGCTGTATGACGGCATCAACTTGTCTCTCAGGTACCAAGCTGCAAGTCGACTGACTTGTCCTGGTTTATTCTTGCTCCTGCTATTGTCTCATCTTCCTTTGACATCACCACTTGTCACAGGTGGTTGCCACTGGATACGATGATGGTGATGTCATCTGCATATGCTGTTACAATTCCTACAAAACCGAGATCTCATTTGGCGACAACCAAAGCCTCTACCTTCTGCAGTAAGCCTCTCACTTCCGATGTCCATTTTCCCAGATAAGTGGGGAAGAGAACAATTTCAGATGACTTTAATGGCTCTGTTGAATGGTTTCTAGCAATTTCCTTGCTATGCCAAAAGATCCACATGAACAAAAACTGTGAAAGATGAAGAAGAAAGAGTTTGAACCTCACAAAAAGTGGCAAAAATCCTGTGTTGGAAAATCTATCCAACCCATGCAAGTGTGGCAAAACAGATCTTTAACTTGGCTTCGTTATTAGACTGTGATCATGCTGCGGCATCACCTTGAAGAATTTTTAGATGAATGAATCCACCTTAGGACTTGTTTTTCATTTTGTTTTTTTATAAATCCTTGTACTTATTCTATCTATCTCCTTTGCCAAACTTCTAAGTTACAGAGAAATAAACACAACACTACTTGTCAAACAGTGGCAGGGGACAGACAGACATAATAATACACACGCACAGATATATATATATATCTGGGCTTCTTTCAGTTTCTATCAAATTTACTCACAAGCCTTTGGTTGAAATTAGGTAGTGCTACACTGGGTTTAAGAGGGTAGCTGCTGGAAGACCCTACGTTTGGCAACAGGACTCTGCACAATGCCACACAAGCAGGAGAGCCCAGTCATGGCTGTCAGACAATCTCTACAACAAAATCAAGCCTAATTCCTTTTTGATTAAACTGGATCCTCCTTGAGCCCAGTGGGATTACATTCTTATTTTTATGATAAATTCAGCTCCCTGGTTGGCTAGATATTTAGCAATTACCATGTTAAAAAATCTGTCATCTTTGCTCAATTTGAGCTTTATAGATTCATGTTTCAATATTTTTGTTTATGCAGAGCCATTGTGGGGATGTCCGTTTGGTTCTCAGCCCACTTTGAAGTGGCTGATTCTCTAATAAGCCCACTAAATGGAAGCAGATTGCCATCGCCTGTGAAGGCTTGTAGTGATGCGAAATAAGTCATTATTTCTTTTGTTAAATCTGGATCATTTCTCTTTGAAACTTATATTTTTAATTAGTCCAGAGAAATCTGCTTTTTGGGAGAAAATTGGCTCCTTGATCTAATAGGTAGCTAGCAACTACTACACTAGAAAGCCTGTCTTGCTCATTTGATCTTTACAAATTCCCAATGTGATTTTTGTTTGTGCAAGTTCATTTGTGGATCTTAGATTGAGCTTCACCAAGAACCTACACATACAGCTGATATTCACTCCATCTATGAAGTTACTGTTTTGTTTGCTTTACGTTGTTCCATAGAGTATTAATCATTCTATGTAGGCATTGACTTCAATGCAGTCTCAATTTTACATTCATTAATTGATCACTAAAAAGATTGGAAGACATTGGTGTTTTAATGAAAATTGAAACATGTATTTATTTGTACCTAATCAAGTCTCTGGAAAATACTTTCATTTCCTTTCTTAGATCCGGATTCTTCATTAGGACAAATGCACTTCTCAATTGTTTTTCTTTATTAGCAAATATTGCACCAGCGAATTTCTTTTTCTTGCTCAATATAAGCTTTACAAATTCATCATTCCGACTATTTAAATCAATCTTGTGGAGGTTGTTTCTCCAAGTATTCTCCGACATCCAACATGGAGTTGGCATTCTTTTTTAAAAGTTGGAATCTTAATTAAGTCTGGTGAAGTCATCTCCTTGGATCTAGTTTCCAATCTTCAACTTCCTGATAGAAATCCCGTCTTTCTAGATTGTTTTGAGCTTTACAAATTCATCGTTCAATGTTTTTCTTTGTGTAAATCCATTTTGTGGATCTGCTTTTCATCTTGGACATGGACTGCATATAATCGTGTCTTTTACTCTACCTTTGGAGAAATAGGAGGGAGAAAATGGAAAGGAAAGAGAGAAAAAATGCAAAGTAAAATATTCCAACAAGAAATAGCAGGAGTGCCCTCACCATCTTTCTTTGCTGACATCAGTGCCATTCTGCTGTAGTAGTTTTACAGTGTCTGTTTGTCCCTTTTAACAGGCAAAATGTATAAGTCTGCAAGCTTCTCTGTCCTGTGAGCAGGCAGAATAATTATTCCATTGGACAAAATGTTTAGTGGTACTTCTACCAAAGAGAAAAAGAAGGCAGCAACCTGACAGAATTGTTAGCACACTGGGCAATATGCTTAGCGGCATCCTGTCCGTCTTTACATTCAGGATGTTTTGTATTTTTTCGGAGAGGCCTCTCATACAGGGTTGACATACTGTTGCAGGTTTATCTTGCATTTCATCCACTTCTCTCCTCCTAGCTGGAGTGGATAAATGAAATGAGCAATCCTCTTTGAATCTGGGAAATGCTTTTATTTTCTGTCTTAGACCCGGATTTTTCATGAGGCAAGATGGACTTCCCTATTGCGTAAGATTATTAGCAAATACTACACCAGAGAGTCTTTCTTCCTTTTTCAATTCCAGCTTTACATATTCATCATTCCATTTTTGTATAAATGCATATGGTGGATCTTGTGTATGATGTTTTTCTAAGTTTACTCTGACGTATTACATGGAGTGTGCATATTGTTGCAGGATATTCTTGTTTCTTAGACTGATCATTTTTTGCTGGTGTGTTTCAGGTTCACTACTTTGTTTTTGGTCAGTGTTGTATGAAGTACGCAGTCCTCATTGACTCTGCCAAATGCTTTTATTTTCTGTCTTAGATCCGGATTCTTCATGAAGCCAAATGGACTTCCCTATTGTACTAGATTATTAGCAAATGCTACACCAGAGAGACTTTCTTTCTTGCTCAGTTTGAGCTTTAAAGAATAATGATTTAATATTTTTGTTTGTGCAAATCCATCTTGTGGATATCAGTTTGGTTCTCAGCCCCCTATGAAGTTGCCACTTCTTTAACATGGAAAATGCTTTTTTTTTTTTTAAAGCTGGATCCTCCATGAGGCCCAGTGAGATTACATTCTTCCTAATTATCTGGTACATTTGGCTTACTGGTCTGCTAGATAATTAGCAATTACTGTGCTACAGATTCTGTTCTTCTTGCTCAATTTGAGCTTCAATGAATAGTGATTTAATTTTTTTTTTTTGTTTGTGCAAATCCATCTTGCTGGTATATTTTAGTATCACTACTTAGTTTTTGGTCGATGTTATAGGAAAGCCATTCTGTGAATATATTGTGAGAATTCAAGTTAAGTTACTCACCTCTGATGGTATGCTTATGATATGTGGCTGTCTTGAACCCATATTCTTCGAAATTATTACAGCTGTGGAAATTGTAGAAATTGATATGTGTAACTACCCAAGGGTCTGGGAAATGTTTTTATTTGTTGTTATATCTGGATTCTTTATGAGGTGTAAATGAGTTCCGTGTCATGCTAGGTTATTAGCAAATACTGCGGCAGAGAACCTGTTTCTTACTCAGTTTGAGCTTTACAAATTCGTCTTAATATTGTTTTTATAAAGCCATCTTGTGGATTTCATGTTGGCTGTTTTGTAAATTTTCCAAAAGGTCTAACGTGGGGTTTGCATACTATTGCAGGATTGTCTTGAGTTTCTTAGTCTGATCATTTCATGCTGGTATGTTTCAGAATCATTGTATAGCTTTCGGTTGATATTGTAGGAAATGAGCAATCCTACTCTTTATATTATATGGATGGTAGGAATTGAAGTTAAAGTACTGTTGTCTGATGGTAGATTTGCAGTATAGAGGTGCAATAATTCTGAACAGTTTAGCTTCTGGATATCTGTGGGCATTAAAATGGATTGCCATGCAAATAACAGCACCTACCCATAAGTCATGGAGAGAGACTTGCTATAAAGGCATGAACTATCAGACTGTATAAAATGCTGTGCTTTGTTTTTACAAGCTTAGCCATGTGTCCGTTCTAACAGACTAGATGTAGAGGTGTTTTACAATATTTGTTTACTGCAGGCTGGCAGATTCATTAGCACATCAGATAAAATGCTTAGTGGCACTTCTTGCAATCACTTACATTCTGAGTTTGTTCAAATTCCTCTAGGGTCACTAAATAAAGGAAAAGATGGTGAGCTGGCATAATTTTGTACTAGTTGATTAATGGAATTTATAATCCATATGAAACAATAGTTTTAATAAGAAAACATAGAAAAGAGGACACACTTTCTAAAAATGGAAATAAAATCAAACTAACCAAACCATGCTAAACAGCAGCAACCAAAAACTGTTATACATCGCCACCATTGCTGTGGGTATTATTACAAGATGCCACTCTGAACTTTTTTATGTCTTCAGTGGTGAAATTCAACGTTTGATCTCAAAGCAGATGTTTTAGTTTTGAGAAAGACCTTTCAACTTTGGCTGGTATCAAAGGTGCATGTTTAAAAGATGCAAAAGCTTTCCAACATGTTCTTTATTTGCACCTTTAAGAACTTCTGCAATGTCGTTTATCTGTTGTAGGCCGGTGTTGGCGTGAATCACTTTTTGCCATTTTGTTAGCTATGTCTGCCTCTCTCCAGGTTTACTCCTCACCTTTTCAGTTGTGCTGTCAAAGATAGACCTTGTAACATAGAAATGTTCTGCTTTAACTAAAGCTAGTATAGTTTGTGTTAGTGCTTGAAAATGTGCAACAATAAAGTCAAGATCGATATGAACACTGGAGTTAGGAATCAAATTTTGAACGTGTAAGAGAAGCTTCTTCACTGTTTAATGCGTTAAACATTTCCTTTAGAGTATCAAAATTTGAAGTATCACATACAGCAGCGGTTATCCACGTCTCCACTCTGATGAGAACAGGTTTTGGAGGTAAACTCAGTGTTGGTTCATGTTCGCAGCAAAGTTCACACCTACATGGAGATTAAAGAAACATTTTTTCACCATTTGCAATGAACCTGTTAAAATCTGGAAATAGTAAGCATACTTCTTTGGCAATTCTATGCACTCTATGTATTAAACAGAACTTGTAATGTTTTAGCAGCCCTTTTCATAAAAGGTTCTACATCTGTCACAAATAGTAACACATTGTCATACTTGAAACCATCAGTCCACAGCAAGAGTTCATTCATTTGTAATACTTTTCTTTGTGTACTTCTCCAAAAATGATTTCAAACTTTTGAACTCTTGGCGTTCATTTGGAAGTAGGCAATGAATTTCCTTTGCACAAGACAACCTCATTGAACAAGCAGCTGCCCTGCCAAAGACCACTCTCATAACCTTCTTTCACCCATGCTAACTAGACTCCTTTACAAAGTCTATTTTGTACACTGAAGTGCCACATTATTATACATGGAATCAATCATCTTCCCAGTGGCAACAGTGAAAACAAGGCCGTTGTACGAGGTTCGATTCAGCCTTGTACAAAGGTGACACAATTGGACGTGTCTACACAGTTGGCCCTTCAACTCTGAAAGCTTCGATCTGTGGCTGTTCATGTCATGAAGGTACCAACCTCTTTGGACTTTGGCGCAGTGGACGGCCACTTCTGCAGCACTTACAAAGATACCTGGTTACTTTTGGATACAGATGATCAATATGATGATACGTCTAATCACTTTTGTTGCACCCTCCAAAAACTATAGATTTAATTCTCCCACAATGCAACACATGTGCCATCAAGTGGCCAATGGATGACGTAACTTTTTTCAAGGGAGGTAACTGTCCATACTTTGTTCAATTTCTGTTTTTCGAATACATCATTCCATCTATTCTTTACATCGATTTTGTGGAGGATGTTTCTCCAAGTTTTCTCAGACATCGAACATGGAGTTGGCATTTCTTCTTTTAAACTTGGAATGTTAATTAGGTCTGGTGAAGTCATCTTCTTGGATCTAGTTTACAATTTTCAACTTCCTGATAGAAAGCCCGAGTTTCTAGATCGTTTTGAGCTTTACGAATTCATTGTTCAATGTTTATCTTTGTGTAAATCCATTTTGTGGATCTCTATTTAAGCTTGGTCAAAGACTTCATATAAACCTGACCCTAAGTCTAACTTTGGAGAAAATGGAAATCAAAGAAGAAAAAAAATGCTAAGTAAAATATTCCAACAAGCAAGAAGTAATGGTGCCCTCACCCTCTATCTTTGCTGACAACAGTGCCATTCTGGTGTAGTAGTTTTTCTGTGTCTGTGCATCCATTAAAAGAGGCAAAATGTAGAAGTCTGCAATCATCTCTATCCTCTGAGCAGGCAGAATGTTGTGGATCTCCATTTCAGCTTGGTCAAGGACTGCATATAAACCTGACTTTTACTCTACCTTTGGAGGAATAGTAGGGAGAAATGGAAAGAAAAGAAACAAAAAATGCAAAGTAAAATATTCCAATAAGCAAGAAGTAATGGTGCCCTCACCATCCTTCTTTGCTGACATCCGTGCCATTCTGGTGTAGTAGTTTTACAACGTTTCTGTGTCCATTTTGACAGGCAAAATGTAGAAGTCTGCAATCATCTCTGTCCTGTGTTAAGGCAGAATGTTGTGGATCTCCATTTCAGCTTGGTCAAGGACTGCATATAAACCTGACATTTACTCTTTGGAGAAACAGGAGTGAGAAAATAGAAAGGAAAGAAAGAAAAAATGCAAATTAAAATATTCCAAGAAGCAAGGGTGCCTTCACCATCTTTCTTTGCTGACATCAGTACCATTCTGGTATAGTAGTTTTACAGTGTCTGTGTATCCATTAAAAGAGGCAAAATGTAGAAGTCTGTAATCATCTCTGTCCTGTGAGCAGGCAGAATTTTGTGGATCTCCATTTCAGCTTGGTCAAGGACTGCATATAAACCTGACATTTACTCTTTGGAGAAACAGGAGTGAGAAAATAGAAAGGAAAGAAAGAAAAAATGCAAATTAAAATATTCCAAGAAGCAAGGGTGCCTTCACCATCTTTCTTTGCTGACATCAGTACCATTCTGGTATAGTAGTTTTACAGTGTCTGTGTATCCAT
Source organism: Octopus sinensis (assembly GCF_006345805.1). Classification (NCBI taxonomy): domain Eukaryota; kingdom Metazoa; phylum Mollusca; class Cephalopoda; order Octopoda; family Octopodidae; genus Octopus; species Octopus sinensis. The sequence continues at coordinate 20,144,145 of NC_043016.1, read as the reverse complement.
TAAAAGAGGCAAAATGTAGAAGTCTGTAATCATCTCTGTCCTGTGAGCAGGCAGAATTTTGTGGATCTCCATTTCAGCTTGGTCAAGGACTGCATATAAACCTGACTTTTACTCTACCTTTGGAGGAATAGTAGGGAGAAATGGAAAGAAAAGAAACAAAAAATGCAAAGTAAAATATTCCAATAAGCAAGAAGTAATGGTGCCCTCACCATCCTTCTTTGCTGACATCCGTGCCATTCTGGTGTAGTAGTTTTACTGTGTCTGTGCATCCATTAAAAGAGGCAGAATGTAGAAGTCTGCAATCATCTCTGTCCTGTGAGCAGGCAGAATTTTGTGGATCTCCATTTCAGCTTGATCAAGGACTGCATATAAACTTGACTTATACTCTAACTTTGGAGAAATAGGAGGGAGAAAATGGAAAGGAAAGAAAGAAAAAATGCAAAATAAAATATTCCAACAAGCAAGAAGTAATGGTGCCCTCATCATCTTTCTTTGCTGACATCCGTGCCATTTTGCTGTAGGAGTTTTACAGTGTCTTTGTGTCCCTTGCAACAGGCTTAATGTAGAAGTCTCCAATCATCTCTATCCTCTGAGCAGGCAGAATGTTGTGGATCTCCATTTCAGCTTGGTCAAGGACTGCATATAAACCTGACTTTTACTCTACCTTTGGAGGAATAGGAGTGAGAAAATAGAAAGGAAAGAAAGAAAAAATGCAAATTAAAATATTCCAAGAAGTAATGGTGCCTTCACCATCTGTCTTTGCTAACATCAGTGTCATTCTGCTGTAGTAGTTTTACGTTTCTGTGTCCATTTTAACAGGCAAAAATGTAGAAATCTGCAACCATCTTTGTCCTGTGAGCAGGCAGAATCATTATTCCATTGGACAAAATGCTTAGTGGTACTTCTTCCAAGTTCTTACATTCGGCGTTCAAATCCTCCTCAAGTCACTACTAAAGAGAGAAAGAAGGCAGTAACCTGACAGACTTGTTAGCACACTGGGAAAAATGCTTGGCGGCATTTTGTCCATCTTTACATTCTAAGTTCAAGTTCCTCTGAGGTAGACTTTTACCTTTTTAAAAAAAGCGATGTTAGTTTTAGGCTTTTTATTCATGAAATAATTTGGAACAGCCACTTTGTTGCTGTAGGGCGTTCTTTACCTCAGACAGATCACTGCCATTTTATTCATACACCTGCAGCTCTTATTGGCTGAAATCATCCACAGTACAACTGAATTGTACCACAGCATCATCATCATCATTTTTAACATCCGTTTTCCATGCTAGCATGGGTTGGATGGTTCGACCGGGGTCTGGGAAGCCAAGAGGCTGCACCAAGCTCCAGTCTGATCTGGCAGTGTTTCTACAGCTGGATGCCCTTCCTAACATCAACCACTCCATGAGTGTAGTGGGTGCTTTTTACATGCCACTGGCATAGGTGCCAGGGGAAGCTGGCAATGATCGGTTGGTGGTTTTATGTGCCACTGGCACGGAAGCCAGTCAAGGTGGCTCTGGCATTGGCTACGTACAGATGGTGCTTTTTTAGGCACAACGGTAGACTGGCAACAGCCACGATTGGTCTGTGCTTTTTACGTGCCACCGGCACAGAAGGCAGTGGAGGTGGCACTGGCATCAGCCACATACGGATGGTGCATTTGACGAGCCACCGGCCCAGGTATCACAAGTATAATTTCCATTTGATTTTTTGATGTTGATGGCAATGTACTTGACTCAATAGGTCTCCTGAAGCACAGCAGGTCGCCCTATGATCCAATGTAAGTACCGCAGGCCGTCCTGTAATCCAAGGCACTTTGGAAAAGCTGGGGGCTTCTATGTGAAGCTGGTGCAGGAAACAGCCTTGAACTACATTATTTCTCAGGTCTTCGCAGTCACAGCATATATCTAGAGGTCTCAGTCTTTCGTCATTGCCTCTTTGAAACCCAATATTTGAAGGTCATGCTTGACCACCTCATCCCATGTCTTCCTGGGTCTACATCTACCCCGGATTCCTTCAACTGTTTGAGGCCAAAAAATAAATTTATTCCCTTTCTTAGAGAAGTTCATTTCACCTCAAAATTCATCTGGATCTGTTTTTCTAGATTATTAGCAAATACTACACCAGAGTCTTTTTTCCTTGCTCAAATTGAACCATACAAATATATTATTCTGTGTATTGTTTCTATGAATCCATCTTGTTGATTTTGTCCTGGATGTTTTGTATGTGTTATGAGAGGCTTCTGAAATAGGGTTAACATACTGTTGCAGGTTTTTCTTGCATTTCATCCCCTTCTCTCCTCCTAGCTGGAGTGGATAAATGTTTTTCAGGTTCACTGCTTAGTTTTTGGTCGATGTTGTATGAAATGAGCAATCCTCTTTAACTCTGGGAAATGCTTTTATTTTCTGTCTTAGATCTGGATTTTTCATGAGGACAGATGGACTTCCCTATTGCGTAAGATTATTAGCAAATACTACACCAGAGAGTCTTTCTTCCTTTTTCAATTCGAGCTTTACATATTCATCATTCCATTTTTGTATAAATGCATATGGTGGATCTTGTGTATGAGGTTTTTTTGAGTTTACTCTGACGTATGACATGGAGTCTGCATATTGTTGCAGGATTTTCTTGTGTTTCTAAGACTGATCATTTTTTGCTGGTGTGTTTCAGGTTCACTACTTTGATTTTGGTCAATGTTGTATGAAATGCGCAATCCTCTTTCTGTTGTATGGGTAATGGGAATTGAGCTTGTGATACTCTCCTCTCAAGTTGTATTTATTGCCTATGGATGTCTTCAACCCATAACCTTCACAATTATTACATCAGGGGACACTAAAGAGGTTGAAATTTAGACTTTCAATGAGGTCCCGTGGAGTCTGCTTCTTATTGTTTTTATAATAAACTTGACTCCTGTATGAGCTAAATTAGCAACTACAGTGCTACAAGATCTATCTTTCTTGCTCAATTGAGCTTTACAAATTCATCTTTCAGTGATTCTGTATGTATAAATACCTCTTGTGGATTTAAATACTAATAATTAATGGCTTGATTCACCCGTATGTACTTTGAAAAATCATCATTGTAATACAGCATAATACAATATCACAAAACATTAAAATATACATTGTCTAAATCTAACCTTTTTCTTTTCTGTTATGTAATGTAAGATGATTCACAGGACTTCTTCCCAAAACTTCACTAAGACTGCATTCTGTGATAGAGGCACGCTTGACATGCATAGGAACTTTGCATTTCCTGCACATGTATAGTTTGACTCTTGCATTGCCGACATCTTCAACGGTTTTCTGGTTCAGTCTTTGATGTATCATGACCTATGTTGTCTTATCTTTCCTCATTGATACTTGCTCTAGATGCAACAAGCAGTTTTGTTTTCTGGCATTTATGGGTGGTGAGGCTCAGTGAGATTACATTCTTATTTTTATGATAAATTCCGCTCCCTGGTTGGCTAGATATTTAGCAATTACCATGTTAAAAAATCTGTCATCTTTGCTCAATTTGAGCTTTATAGATTCATGTTTCAATATTTTTGTTTGTGCAGAGCCATTGTGGGGATGTCAGTTTGGTTCTCAGCCCACTTTGAAGTGGCTGATTCTCTAATAAGCCCCCTAAATGGAAGCAGATTGCCATCGCCTGTGAAGACTTGTAGTGATGCGAAATAAGTCTTTATTTCTTTTGTTAAATCTGGATCATATCTCCTTGAAACTTATATTTCCAGAGAAATCTGCTTCTTCTTTTTTGGGAGAAAATTGGCTCCTTGATCTAATAGGTAACTAGCAACTACTATACTAGAAAGCCTGTCTTGCTCATTTTGATCTTTACAAATTCCCAATTGAATATTTTTGTTTGTGCAAGTTCATTTTGTGGATCTTAGATTGAGCTTCACCAAGAACCTACACATACAGCTGATATTCTCTCCATCTATGAAGTTACTGTTTTGTTTGCTTTACGTTGTTCCATAGAGTATTAATCATTCTATGTAGGCATTGACTTTAATGCAGTCTCAATTATACAGTCATTAATTGATCACTAAAAAGATTGGAAGACATTGGTGTTTTAATGAAAATTGAAACATGTATTTATTTGTACCTAATCAAGTCTCTGGAAAATACTTTTATTTCCATCCTTAGATCCGGATTCTTCATGAGGACAAATGCACTCTCCTATCGTGTTACATTATTAGCAAATATTGCACCAGAGATTTCTTTTTCTTGTTCAATATGAGCTTTACAAATTCATCATTCCATCTGTTCTTTAAATCGATCTTGTGGAGGATGTTTCTCCAAGTATTCTCCGACATCCAACATGGAGTTGGCATTTTTTCTTTTAAACTTGGAATGTTAATTAGGTCTGGTGAAGTCATCTTCTTGGATCTAATTTACAATCTTGAACTACCTCATAGAGAGCCCATTTATCTTGCTCATTTTGATCTTTAGAAATTCATTGTTCAATGTTTTTCTTTGTGTAAATCCATTTTGTGGATCTCCATTGCAGCTTGGTCAAGGACTGCATATAAACTTGACTCTTAGCCTAACTTCGGAGAAAGCGGAGGGAGAAAATGGAAAGGAAAGACAGAAAAAATGCAACATACTGTTGCAGGTTTATCTTGCATTTCATCCACTTCTCTCCTCCTAGCAGAAGTGGATAAATGAAATGAGCAATCCTCTTTGAATCTGGGAAATGCTTTTATTTTCTGTCTTAGATCCAGATTTTTTATGAGGCAAGACGGACTTCCCTATTGCGTAAGATTATTAGCAAATACTACACCAGAGAGTCTTTCTTCCTTTTTCAATTCCAGCTTTACATATTCATCATTCCATTTTTGTATAAATGCATATGGTGGATCTTGTGTGGGATGTTTTTCTAAGTTTACTCTGACGTATTACATGGAGTGTGCATATTGTTGCAGGATTTTCTTGTGTTTCTTAGACTGATCATTTTTTGCTGGTGTGTTTCAGGTTCACTACTTTGTTTTTGGTCAGTGTTGTATGAAGTACACAGTCCTCATTGACTCTGCCAAATGGACTTCCCTATTGTACTAGATTATTAGCAAATGCTACACCAGAGACTTTCTTTCTTGCTCAGTTTGAGCTTTAAAGAATAATGATTTAATGTTTTTGTTTGTGCAAATCAATCTTGTGGATCTCAGGTTGGTTCTCAACCCTCTTTGGACTTTTCTGTTTCTCTAATATGGAAAAATGTTATTATTTTCTTTGCTAAATCTGGATCTTTCTTAAGACCCAGTGAGATTACATTCTTATTTTTATGGTAAATTCCGCTCCCTGGTTGGCTAGATATTTAGCAATTACCATGTTAAAAAATCTGTCATCTTTGCTCAATTTGAGCTTTATAGATTCATGTTTCAATATTTTTGTTTGTGCAGAGCCATTGTGGGGATGTCAGTTTGGTTCTCAGCCCACTTTGAAGTGGCTGATTCTCTAATAAGCCCCCTAAGTGAAAGCAGATTGCCATCGCCTGTGAAGGCTTGTAGTGATGCGAAAGAAGTCTTTATTTCTTTTGTTAAATCTGGATCATATCTCTTTGAAACCTATATTTTTAATTAGTTCCAGAGAAATCTTTTTCTTCTTTTTTGGGAGAAACTTGGCTCCTTGATCTAATAGGTAGCTAGCAACTACTACACTAGAAAGCCTGTCTTGCTCATTTTGATCTTTACAAATTCCCAATTGAATATCTTTGTTTGTGCAAGTTCATTTTGTGAATCTTAGATTGAGCTTCACCAAGAACCTACACATACAGCTGATATTCTCTCTATCTATGAAGTTACTGTTTTGTTTGCTTTACGTTGTTCCATAGAGTATTAATCATTCTAAGTAGGCATTGACTTTAATGCAGTCTCAATTTTACATTCATTATTGATCACTGAAAAGATTGGAAGACATTGGTGTTTTAATGAAAATTGAAACATGTATTTATTTGTACCTAATCAAGTCTCTGGAAAATACTTTTATTTCCATCCTTAGATCCGGATTCTTCATGAGGACAAATGCACTCTCCTATCGTGTTACATTATTAGCAAATATTGCACCAGAGAATTTCTTTTTCTTGTTCAATATGAGCTTTACAAATTCATCATTCCATCTGTTCTTTAAATCGATCTTGTGGAGGATGTTTCTCCAAGTATTCTCCGACATCCAACATGGAGTTGGCATTTTTTCTTTTAAACTTGGAATGTTAATTAGGTCTGGTGAAGTCATCTTCTTGGATCTAATTTACAATCTTGAACTACCTCATAGAGAGCCCATTTATCTGCTCATTTTGATCTTTAGAAATTCATTGTTCAATGTTTTTCTTTGTGTAAATCCATTTTGTGGATCTCCATTGCAGCTTGGTCAAGGACTGCATATAAACTTGACTCTTAGCCTAACTTCGGAGAAAGCGGAGGGAGAAAATGGAAAGGAAAGACAGAAAAAATGCAAATTAAAATATTCCAACAAGCAAGAAGTAAGGGTGCCCTCACCATCTTTCTTTGCTGACATCAGTGCCATTCTGCTGTAGTAGTTTTACAGTGTCTATGTGTCCCTTTTAACAGGCAAAATGTAGAAGTCTGCAAGCTTCTCTGTCCTGTGAGCAGGCAGAATGTTGTGGATCTCCATTTCAGTTTGGTGAAGGACTGCATATAAACCTGACTTTTACACTTTGGAGAAAAAGGAGGGAGAAAATGGAAAGGAAAGAAAGAAAAAATGCAAATTAAAATATACCAATAAGCAAGAAGCAAGGGTGCCCTCACCATCTTTCTTTGCTGACATCCATGCCATTTTGCTGTAGGAGTTTTGCTGTGTCTGTATATCCGTTAAAAGAGGCAAGATGTAGAAGTCTGCAATCATCTCTGTCCTGTGAGCTGGCAGAATCAGACCACTGGACAAAATGCTTAGTGGCACTTCTTCAAACTTCTTACATCAGTACTATTCTGTTGTAGAAATTCTTCCAACTTCTAACATTAGTACCATTCTGGTGTAGTAGTTTTACAATGTCTGTGTATCCATTCTAAAAGGCAAAATTTCGAAGTCTGCAAGCGTCTTTGTCCTCTGAGTAGGCAGAATCATTAATTATTCCATTGGACAAAATTTTTAGTGGTACTTCTTCCGACTTCTTACATTCGGCCTTCAAATCCTTCTCAGGTCACTACGAAAGGGAAAAAGAAGGCAGCAACCTGACAGAATTGTTAGCACACTTGGCAAAATGCTTAGCGGAATTTTGTCTGTCTTTACATTCAGGATGTTTTGTATGTTTTCGGAGAGGCTTCTCATACAGGGTTGACATACTGTTGCAGGTTTATCTTGCATTTCATCCACTTCTCTCCTCCTAGCAGAAGTGGATAAATGAAATGAGCAATCCTCTTTGAATCTGGGAAATGCTTTTATTTTCTGTCTTAGATCCAGATTTTTTATGAGGCAAGACGGACTTCCCTATTGCGTAAGATTATTAGCAAATACTACACCAGAGAGTCTTTCTTCCTTTTTCAATTCCAGCTTTACATATTCATCATTCCATTTTTGTATAATGCATATGGTGGATCTTGTGTGGGATGTTTTTCTAAGTTTACTCTGACGTATTACATGAGTGTGCATATTGTTGCAGGATTTTCTTGTGTTCTTAGACTGATCATTTTTTGCTGGTGTGTTTCAGGTTCACTACTTTGTTTTTGGTCAGTGTTGTATGAAGTACACAGTCCTCATTGACTCTGCCAAATGGACTTCCCTATTGTACTAGATTATTAGCAAATGCTACACCAGAGACTTTCTTTCTTGCTCAGTTTGAGCTTTAAAGAATAATGATTTAATGTTTTTGTTTGTGCAAATCAATCTTGTGGATCTCAGGTTGGTTCTCAACCCTCTTTGGACTTTTCTGTTTCTCTAATATGGAAAAATGTTATTATTTTCTTTGCTAAATCTGGATCTTTCTTAAGACCCAGTGAGATTACATTCTTATTTTTATGGTAAATTCCGCTCCCTGGTTGGCTAGATATTTAGCAATTACCATGTTAAAAAATCTGTCATCTTTGCTCAATTTGAGCTTTATAGATTCATGTTTCAATATTTTTGTTTGTGCAGAGCCATTGTGGGGATGTCAGTTTGGTTCTCAGCCCACTTTGAAGTGGCTGATTCTCTAATAAGCCCCCTAAGTGAAAGCAGATTGCCATCGCCTGTGAAGGCTTGTAGTGATGCGAAAGAAGTCTTTATTTCTTTTGTTAAATCTGGATCATATCTCTTTGAAACCTATATTTTTAATTAGTTCCAGAGAAATCTTTTTCTTCTTTTTTGGGAGAAACTTGGCTCCTTGATCTAATAGGTAGCTAGCAACTACTACACTAGAAAGCCTGTCTTGCTCATTTTGATCTTTACAAATTCCCAATTGAATATCTTTGTTTGTGCAAGTTCATTTTGTGAATCTTAGATTGAGCTTCACCAAGAACCTACACATACAGCTGATATTCTCTCTATCTATGAAGTTACTGTTTTGTTTGCTTTACGTTGTCCATAGAGTATTAATCATTCTAAGTAGGCATTGACTTTAATGCAGTCTCAATTTTACATTCATTAATTGATCACTGAAAAGATTGGAAGACATTGGTGTTTTAATGAAAATTGAAACATGTATTTATTTGTACCTAATCAAGTCTCTGGAAAATACTTTTATTTCCATCCTTAGATCCGGATTCTTCATGAGGACAAATGCACTCTCCTATCGTGTTACATTATTAGCAAATATTGCACCAGAGAATTTCTTTTTCTTGTTCAATATGAGCTTTACAAATTCATCATTCCATCTGTTCTTTAAATCGATCTTGTGGAGGATGTTTCTCCAAGTATTCTCCGACATCCAACATGGAGTTGGCATTTTTTCTTTTAAACTTGGAATGTTAATTAGGTCTGGTGAAGTCATCTTCTTGGATCTAATTTACAATCTTGAACTACCTCATAGAGAGCCCATTTATCTTGCTCATTTTGATCTTTAGAAATTCATTGTTCAATGTTTTTCTTTGTGTAAATCCATTTTGTGGATCTCCATTGCAGCTTGGTCAAGGACTGCATATAAACTTGACTCTTAGCCTAACTTCGGAGAAAGCGGAGGGAGAAAATGGAAAGGAAAGACAGAAAAAATGCAAATTAAAATATTCCAACAAGCAAGAAGTAAGGGTGCCCTCACCATCTTTCTTTGCTGACATCAGTGCCATTCTGCTGTAGTAGTTTTACAGTGTCTATGTGTCCCTTTTAACAGGCAAAATGTAGAAGTCTGCAAGCTTCTCTGTCCTGTGAGCAGGCAGAATGTTGTGGATCTCCATTTCAGTTTGGTGAAGGACTGCATATAAACCTGACTTTTACACTTTGGAGAAAAAGGAGGGAGAAATGGAAAGGAAGAAAGAAAAAATGCAAATTAAAATATACCAATAAGCAAGAAGCAAGGGTGCCCTCACCATCTTTCTTTGCTGACATCCATGCCATTTTGCTGTAGGAGTTTTGCTGTGTCTGTATATCCGTTAAAAGAGGCAAGATGTAGAAGTCTGCAATCATCTCTGTCCTGTGAGCTGGCAGAATCAGACCACTGGACAAAATGCTTAGTGGCACTTCTTCAAACTTCTTACATCAGTACTATTCTGTTGTAGAAATTCTTCCAACTTCTAACATTAGTACCATTCTGGTGTAGTAGTTTTACAATGTCTGTGTATCCATTCTAAAAGGCAAAATTTCGAAGTCTGCAAGCGTCTTTGTCCTCTGAGTAGGCAGAATCATTAATTATTCCATTGGACAAAATTTTTAGTGGTACTTCTTCCGACTTCTTACATTCGGCCTTCAAATCCTTCTCAGGTCACTACGAAAGGGAAAAAGAAGGCAGCAACCTGACAGAATTGTTAGCACACTTGGCAAAATGCTTAGCGGAATTTTGTCTGTCTTTACATTCAGGATGTTTTGTATGTTTTCGGAGAGGCTTCTCATACAGGGTTGACATACTGTTGCAGGTTTATCTTGCATTTCATCCACTTCTCTCCTCCTAGCAGAAGTGGATAAATGAAATGAGCAATCCTCTTTGAATCTGGGAAATGCTTTTTTTCTGTCTTAGATCCAGATTTTTTATGAGGCAAGACGGACTTCCCTATTGCGTAAGATATTAGCAAATACTACACCAGAGAGTCTTTCTTCCTTTTTCAATTCCAGCTTTACATATTCATCATTCCATTTTTGTATAATGCATATGGTGGATCTTGTGTGGGATGTTTTTCTAAGTTTACTCTGACGTATTACATGGAGTGTGCATATTGTTGCAGGATTTTCTTGTGTTTCTTAGACTGATCATTTTTTGCTGGTGTGTTTCAGGTTCACTACTTTGTTTTTGGTCAGTGTTGTATGAAGTACACAGTCCTCATTGACTCTGCCAAATGGACTTCCCTATTGTACTAGATTATTAGCAAATGCTACACCAGAGACTTTCTTTCTTGCTCAGTTTGAGCTTTAAAGAATAATGATTTAATGTTTTTGTTTGTGCAAATCAATCTTGTGGATCTCAGGTTGGTTCTCAACCCTCTTTGGACTTTTCTGTTTCTCTAATATGGAAAAATGTTATTATTTTCTTTGCTAAATCTGGATCTTTCTTAAGACCCAGTGAGATTACATTCTTATTTTTATGGTAAATTCCGCTCCCTGGTTGGCTAGATATTTAGCAATTACCATGTAAAAAATCTGTCATCTTTGCTCAATTTGAGCTTTATAGATTCATGTTTCAATATTTTTGTTTGTGCAGAGCCATTGTGGGGATGTCAGTTTGGTTCTCAGCCCACTTTGAAGTGGCTGATTCTCTAATAAGCCCCCTAAGTGAAAGCAGATTGCCATCGCCTGTGAAGGCTTGTAGTGATGCGAAAGAAGTCTTTATTTCTTTTGTTAAATCTGGATCATATCTCTTTGAAACCTATATTTTTAATTAGTTCCAGAGAAATCTTTTTCTTCTTTTTTGGGAGAAACTTGGCTCCTTGATCTAATAGGTAGCTAGCAACTACTACACTAGAAAGCCTGTCTTGCTCATTTTGATCTTTACAAATTCCCAATTGAATATCTTTGTTTGTGCAAGTTCATTTTGTGAATCTTAGATTGAGCTTCACCAAGAACCTACACATACAGCTGATATTCTCTCTATCTATGAAGTTACTGTTTTGTTTGCTTTACGTTGTTCCATAGAGTATTAATCATTCTAAGTAGGCATTGACTTTAATGCAGTCTCAATTTTACATTCATTAATTGATCACTGAAAAGATTGGAAGACATTGGTGTTTTAATGAAAATTGAAACATGTATTTATTTGTACCTAATCAAGTCTCTGGAAAATACTTTTATTTCCTTTCTTAGATCCGGATTCTTCATTAGGACAAGTGCACTCTCCTATCGTGTTACATTATTAGCAAATATTGCACCAGAGAATTTCTTTTTCTTGCTCAATATGAGCTTTACAAATTCATCATTCCATCTGTTCTTTAAATCGATCTTGTGGAGGATGTTTCTCCAAGTATTCTCCGACATCCAACATGGAATTCACATTTTCTCTTTTAACCCTTTAGCGTTGAGATTACTTTGTCAAATATAATGCATTTTCATTCACATTGTTTTGAATTCGCGTTGTTTTGTTTTGACAATGTCAATGTAGGATATGAGTGAGAGGCCAGATCTAGATGGTTTGAACAAAAAATTAAAAAATTTGGGCCAGATATGGCTGGTTTAAATGCTAAAGGGTTAAACCAATTGTCTCATCCATTATGGTAAGCTTTGTACTGATTTAGCTTGTTCATCTGGATGTGCACCCTTCCCTTCTTTGGTTCTTACTGTTGGGGCTAAGCTTTGTAAGGATTTAGCTGGTTCATCTGGATGTGCACCCTCCACTTCTTTGGTTCTTTCAGTTGTGGATAAGCTTTCTATGGATTTAGCTGGTTCATCTCGATGTGCACCCTTCCCTTCTTTGGTTCTTACTGTTGGGGCTAAGCTTTGTGTAGATTTAGCTGGTCCATCTGTGCGTAACCCGGCTTTGGTCTGATCAGCACAACTGAATTATGTCACATCAACAAAATAGATTATTCCTGTCTCACTACATTAACCCCCTGCAGACTGCAAGTCGACATAAACAAGAAAGAGGAAGGAGAAAGTGCAAAGTAAAATATTCCAATAAGCAAGAAGTAAGGGTGCCCTCACCATCCTTCTTTGCTGACATCTGTGCCATTCTGGTGTAGTAGTTTTACTGTGTCTGTGCATCCATTAAAAGAGGCAAAATGTAGAAGCCTGCAATCATCTCTGCCCTGTGAGCAGGCAGAATTTTGTGGATCTCCATTTCAGCTTGGTGAAGGACTGCGTATAAACCTGACTTATACTCTAACTTTGGAGAAATAGGAGGGAGAAAATGGAAAGGAAAGAAAGAAAAAATGCAAAATAAAATACTCCAACAAGCAAGAAGTAATGGTGCCCTCACCATCTTTTTGCTGACATCAGCACCATTCTGGTGTAGTAGTTTTACAGTGTCTGTGTATCCATTAAAAGAGGCAAAATGTAGAAGCCTGCAATCATCTCTGTCCTGTGAGCAGGCAGAATTTTGTGGATCTCCATTTCAGCTTGGTCAAGGACTGCATATAAACTTGACTTATACTCTAACTTTGGAGAAATAGGAGGGAGAAAATGGAAAGGAAAGAAAGAAAAAATGCAAAGTAAAATATTCCAACAAGCAAGAAGTAAGGGCGCCCTCGCCATCTTTCTTTACTGACATCAGTGCCATTCTGCTGTAGTAGTTTTACAGTGTCTATGTGTCCCTTTTTACAGGCAAAATGTAGAAGTCTGCAAGCCTCTCTGTCCTGTGAGCAGGCAGAATCATTATTCCATTGGACAAAATGCTTAGTGGCACTTCTTCCGACTCCTTACATTCGGAGTTCAAATCCTTCTCAGGTCACTACCAAAGAGAAAAAGAAGGCAGCAACCTGACAGAATTGTTAGCACACTGGCCAAAATGCTTAGTGGCATTTTGTCCATCTTTACATTTACCAGAGCGCACTTGGCAATTAAATGTTCGGGGCTGCCACAGTTGTAGCATCTAGGCTTTTTGCCTTCTGCTACAACATATAGGCATTGCCCATTTTCCAAGTGGATCTTATCCGGTAGGCTCTCGATAGAGGCCCCCTCAATCTGTATGGTCACCGCTATTGTCTTCCCACCCCAAATGTTGCCAAGGTACACAGCGGTTTCCAAAATGTTGATATTTTTTAAATGGTAACAGATTGCCCCTGTTATCTATTTGTTAGGAATCTCGGGAGGTACATTTTTAATAGTGATTCGACTCACTCTCTGGTTTTTATAGTATGGGACCATGATGATTTCATCATTTCCCAGAGACTCAGTAGAGTGAGCTTTTGCCACTTCTTGGTTAGGGAAGCGGACCACTACTGTGTTAAACTGGGGACCCCAGTTTATATATTCTTTTTCTTTCATTATGTTTTTTAAGCATTTTTCTACATCTGTTTTTGTAATCTGTTCATTTAGTTTTTTGTTTTTCTTATAATTTTATATATAATTGTCTTATTTTCTATTTCTTGCTTTGTGTTGAAGTGTATGTAGCACTAAATCTTGCCCACGGGTTGTAAAGAGAGCTCTCGTTTCTATGAGCTCTTCATTTGTAAATGTTACAATCTCTTTCTTCTGACGCAGAGTGTCAGCGAAATTTACTGGTGTTGTTGATTTTTTTTTGTATTAACAAAGGACCTATGAACAATCACCAAAGATCCCTGGCCTGGCAGTGCTATCGAGAAGCTATGTTACTGTTGGGCCTTCTATTCATTAACTAATTTGAAACAGCCACTTTGTTGCTGTAGGCTGTTCTTTACCTAAGACAGATCACTGCCCTTTTATTCATATGCCTGCAGCTGTTATTGGCTAAAAAATCTTCCAAAGCACAACTGAATTGTGCCACAGCAAGAAAATAATTTCTTCTCATCTCACTACAGGTCTTTATTTCCTTTCTTAGATCCAGATTATTTTTGTGGTCAAAGGAACTTCTCTATTGTGCTAGATTATTAGCAGATACTACACCAGAGAGTCTTTCTTCCTTTCTCAATTCAAGCTTTACATATTCATCATTCCATTTTTGTATAAATGCATATGGTGGATCTTGTGTATGATGTTTTTTTGAGTTTACTCTGACGTATGACATGGAGTCTGCATATTGTTGCAGGATTTTCTTGTGTTTCTAAGACTGATCATTTTTTGCTGGTATGTTTCAGGTTCACTACTTTGATTTTGGTCAATGTTGTATGAAATGCGCAATCCTCTTTCTGTTGTATGGGTAATGGGAATTGAACTTGTGATACTCTCCTCTCAAGTTGTATTTATTGCCTATGGATGTCTTCAACCCATAACCTTCACAATTATTACATCAGGGGACACTAAAGAGGTTGAAATTATTGTGATAGGGATACATTTTACTCTTAAATTTAGACTTTCAATGAGGTCCTGTGGAGTCTGCTTCTTATTGTTTTTATAATAAACTTGACTTCTGTATGAGCTAAATTAGCAACTACAGTGCTACAAGATCTATCTTTCTTGCTCAATTGAGCTTTACAAATTTATCATTCAATACTTTTGTTTGTGCAAATCCATCTTATGGATCTTTGTGGGCTTACTACAAAAACAGCAACTCTAAAGTTGTACTGAGAATCAACTTAATTGCACGAAAATTAACCATTCTCTGTGAATGCTTGTATTGCTGGGAAATATGTTTATATTTCCTTTGTTAAATTTGGACCTTTCATGAGGCCCAGTGGGGTTACATTCTCTGTTTTTATCGTAAATTTGGCCCCCTGATCTGTTAGATTATTAGCAAATAACAGTCAGTTCACAAAACACTTACAACAACAGCTTCAACAATTCAGTAAGTGGCTGTGGTAAGTAGCTTGCTTACCAACCACATGGTTCTGGGTTCAGTCCTACTGCGTGACTCCTTGATCTTAACGTTGCAATTAACACCACGAATGCACACAAGAAGTTGTGACATACTAGAGAGATCAGTAGATTTATCCATTGCAAAATAGTACAACAAAAATTTCTTAGCTTTCTCGCGTATCTGTAACTGTATATTCTCTCCAAGTTCTATTCTCCTCACAATTGAACTTGCTGAAAGGTTGACACAGCCAAACATGCTAGCTTTTTCAGGACACAAGTCATTTACTGCTTCCATCATGCACTCTTTTATAAAGTTTCCATCAGTAAATGGTTTTCCTCACTCTGCCAACTTATTCACTACTGATAGATTCATTTGCAACAAACTTTTTCGTAAAGAAATTCCTTTGAGATTCCAAACTACATTTCATAGATTCAAATTTCTCAGATCGCAACTTCCCAGAATATTTAGAATGTGTTGAGAGATGTTTTACTTCATAGTGACGACGAATATTCTACACTTTCATAACAGCAACACTTTCATTGCATATCAGGCATCTAGCTTTCTGGTCGTTTATTTCCCCACAAAAGTACTTTTCTTCCCATTCTTTATTGAAAATGTGACATTCGACATCAACCTTTCTCTTCTTAGTAGCCATAGCGATGGGTGAAGAAAAAGCAAAACCAGTCTTAGGCCTTGGTGTCAGATATTCTCGTTTTAATTGTAATCACTAATAACTGACTTGCCCGAGTCACACGTGATGTACTGTAGTAATTATTATGGCGTGTGAAATACATAGCGCGTGAAGTGACTGACTCAGTATACATACGACATGCGTAATCTAAGAAGTGTAAGAAGCAGTATAAAAGCATGTTTACTTTTTCAGCATACGTCGCTGAATGAATACAATATGGTTCATTATCAGTCATAGCTGTGCAATAAGTACATGATAAAGCATCAGATGCAACATTAAACTTTTCTTGGCGGTAAATATCAAATTTATACTGGGCTAGTCCGATTTGCCAACGCTTCTTTTCGTTTTTAGGTTTACTGTGCTTTTGACAATTAAACATAAAAGCCACACTGTTTTGATCAGTTATTATTGTGAAGTTATGTCCAAGAAGAAAATGAGACCATTTTCTCACAGATTCTACAATCGCTGTCGCCTCTTTTTCAATACAATAATAACAGCGAGTTGAAGATTATGTTAATCCCAAGATAAATAAATGCATCACGAACAGCTTCATTTTTGTGAGTCTGTGTCCACAGCTCTGTACCTGCAATCTTTAGCTAGTAGTTTCAATTTTTGTATATATCATTAACTGACTGAATTGGTTCTTGCCTGGATTAGAATCTCTTTACATATTCATCTTTCAATGTTTTCCAATGCATCTTTTGTAGTACATTTTGTTTGTTTTCTAAGAGGTCTCTGACATGACATATTGCTGCTGATTTTTTTTTTTTTTTGTGTTTCTTAATCTTATTTCTTGCTGGTATGTTTTAGGATCACTACTTACTGTTAGGGACAATGTAAGAAATGAACAAGCCCTCTCTTCATATTGTATGTGGATGGTGGGATTTTGAAGTTGTGCTATTGTCCTCTGAATGTAGGTTTACAGTGATGTAAATAATATACATAATTCTTCATCTCTTAAATATAGAACTTGGGTAGGATGTTTTGTATGTTTTCAGAGTGGCTGCTGACATAGTTGACATATTTGTTTCAATTATTTTTTTTTGCATGTCATCCTTTTCCCTCCTCTTAGCTAGAGTGGAGGTATGCTTCCTGGGTACTTGTTAAATAGGTGAGTATTTCTTTGATCATTTCTTGCTGGTTAGTTTATGGTATACAGGTGTCCTGAACCCATACACTTTATCATCTTAATTGTGATACATTTTTTCAGAATAATTCTGGGGATCCGTGGAAAGAGTGCAGCATGCATGCAAAAGCATGATAGAGACTTAGTACATAGACATCAACTTTCATGTTGCCTAATTCTACAGTAATTAATGGTTTACTCAAGAGACAAGAACAAGTTGGTCTTTTAATGGAAATTGGGGTGTGTTAATCTGTAACTACCCACGTCTCTCAGAAGTGTTTTAATTTTCATTATCAAATCTGGTTTCTTCATAATGTCCGATGGGATCACATTCTTATTTTTATGATAAAATCAGTCTGAGATACTGTCCTCAGAAGGCAGGTTTATGGTCAATAGATGTCTTGAATCCACATTCTTCACAATTATATCAGAGGACACTAAGTTGATGGGAAGTCATTGAAAGACATGTGGAAACTCTACTGGTAAATGAAATCCATGAAAATGTAGCACAGATACACTGTCATTACCGGTGAATGCTTAAAGTCATGGGAAATGTTTTTAGTTCTTTTGTTAAACTGGGATGATTCACAGTGCCCAGTGGGGTCGTATTCTTGCTGCTTTGATGATAAAATTGGCTCCCTGATCTGCTAGATTATTAGCAACTACATCATCATCATCGTCGTTGTTTAATGTCCGCTTTCCATGCTAGCATGGGTTGGACGGTTTGACTGGGCTGGCGAACCAGATGACTGCACCAAGCTCCAGTCTTGATCTGACAGTTTCTACAACTGGATGCCCTTCCTAACGCCAACCACTCCGAGAGTGTAGTGGGTGCTTTTATGTGCCACCAGCACGGGGGCCAGTCAGGCGGTACTGGCAACGACCACGCTCAAATTTTTGCACATGAGCCAGTCAGGCGGTAATGGCAATGACCTCGCTCGAATTTTTTGGGCCAGTGCTAGAAAATTTCTCTTGCTCAGTTGGAACTTTATAAATTCATCTTTCAACATTTTTGTTTGTGCAAATCCATCTTGTGGGTTGCTTGGATTTGTATATATCTGACCACTGTCAGATTCCATTTTTAGAATATTCTAATCAACCTTTTGTTGCTGCTTTATCTTTTATTGCCCCTGTCCTTCCTCATTTTTATATTCTGACCTTCTTAACTGGGCCACCAACCCCTTTTCTCCTTCAACCTTCAACTACTCTCTGGTGAAGAGCATAGGCAATCATTTTTTGATTCTCAACATTCTCTTTGTTTACATATCATTCAATATCTAGAATCTCTCATCTGGTAGTGAAAATTTGGAAATTTTGTTTTGTTTTTTTTTACCTCTTATCTGCTTTCATTTGCTTAGGAATTAAGTTAACATTTGTGTTATGCATTTGTGTAGTATTGTATTAAAAATATATATAAATATATGAAATATGACACCTTAAAAATTTGTTAATTAATGCATCTTACGATCATTTCATGAAAGTATTGTCATTATAATGGAATCGATTGTTGATACACATTGATAGACAATACTTTCACTCGTCAGAGATGGAGAAGATAAAGTTTTTATATATTGAATGTTTTAAAATTAGAAATATATATGAGAAAGTATTTTTGAAAATAGATTAAAATTTACTGGTTTAGATTTGTGCAGGTTGACTTTGCATAAATCAAAACTAGTCATGAATTACTAAGACGAACTTACCAAGGATATAAACACAAACTTTAAATTTTATTACTAGATAGACTTTGGTAAGAAAATTTCGAGTTTGTGTGTCTGAATATTCTTTTGATGTGTACAAAAGATTTAAAAGTAAACACTGCTCTAATTCTACTAAGACTTTTTTCTTCCCCACTTGATAACCACAAATGATTTACTGAGAAATTGAATATTTTAGATGTGATGTTGACAAAACTTAAATGACTCGTCAGCTAATAACTAGTTTGCATTGACATCCGAGGTTTTTTTTCTTTTTTTTCATCATTGGTTCCCAGTATTTTTTACCTATGGACTCCAGTTCATATTCTACTCTAGTGGACTCCCATAGCCATTTAATATTTAAAAAAAAAAACCCTTTCTAACGACTAAATTCTGTGGGGAAAATGAATATTTACCAGTAAAATAGTTGTAAATATACAAAAAAAAAGATACTACTTTAGTGCTATTTTATTCAAAGCAAGTTCTGTGATTGATGCTGCTCTATTAGTTTTGAAATATTCAACTCCAACTGTAAATAAAAATCAAAAAGACTTTGTACAAATGTCAAGCTAGTTATAAACTTTTGATAGTGAGATACATTGCTGAAACTAGATTCAACAAGGTAAGATGAATGAAAAGCAGTAACATACAACTGCACTTTCTCCCCCAGAATAATGGATGTTTTTTTAGCAGTGTCATTACTTTTTCATACATTATGCTTCCCATTTTAAATTTTTGCTTGGGTTATTATTTCAAATTCTGCAATTCAGTGATATTCTCCCACAGATATCACATCAGTAACATTAACTTCAAAAGAAATGTGCAATATTTAGCTTGAGTAAGTCACTAAACTGAACTTGCATATCATGCAAGTTTTTTCAGATCTTAGCTGCAATGCATGATCATGCAGGTCACTGCTTATCACTTCTAAACTAGGAAACTGTAATAATACAGGACATAAAAACATGCATTTTGTAGAACTGTATTTTTGCTTGACAAGCAGTATTAGAACCTTTGGAGGATATAATCAGATAAGTTAAGAAAATTTATTTTATCTAATATATCTGGTAAATATATATTTAGATGCAACTACTGCTTCTCAGAAATGGTTATTAACCAGAAATGAAACAATAGCCCCAAAATACAACATGTTTTGCAAGTGCTACTAGTCAAAAGCTCTGCATGCCAGAAGCCAGCAAGTCTATGGGGTCATAAGGAGAATGCACGCCTTTTCAGGGCCTACCTCCCAATAGCATCATTGTGCACCAGCCCCCACCTCACTGATATGAGGCCCCACTTGCTAAATCAACTGGTTACCAAATAAAGCTCAGTATTCTTCTAACCATTGCTCATCATCTCATTACAAAATCCAGCAGCTAGTCTTTTTTACTGTTTGTATATCAGTCATGGTGGTATTTACTTTAAGGAGTTAGGCCTAATGATAACAGTTGCCTCACACTATGTCCAACAAATCCTCTACATCTGACTTTGATTGGAAATAATAATAAATATCAGACTACATTACTTTTTTTGCTCTTGACCACTTCACAAGCTCTTCTAGTCTCAAGAGGTCACTCTGCATGGGTAGAAGTGTCATGTCATCCACGAAGGCCTTCTTAGGTGATTGTTCATGGGCAATTTGTTTTGGAAATCCACGGCTTTCAAAATCATCTCCATGACTAAGATAAACCATGTAACAGATATTGTGCAGCCAGCAGCAATGCCAGTCTCCAATTGGTACCAATCTGTTGTAAAATCTCCAGCTGTTAGCCTCATCTCAAAACTGTCATACATCCTCATTAATTTGGTTGCTTTGTCTTGAATGTGGAAGTGGCCCCCATAGCTCTTATCAGTAATTCGTGTGACACTGAGCCATATGCACTAGCTAGGTCAAGCCCTACCACATTCAGACTTCTCTTCTGTTTGGCATCCTGGATCACTTTCCAAATTGAAAATCAATGCTCAACACTTCCAGGAATTCCAGGGATTCCGGCCTTTTGAACATTCATCATGTTCATTACTCTGTAAATATGTCACTGTTCTCCATGAGACAATTCCCATAAAGATCTTGTCTTCCACATTCAATAAGGATATCGACTTAAACTATTTTATAGTCTCTGCATTGGTTTCCTTTGGCAGGTATATTCCTGCCATACACTAATCCTCTGGTTGAGTCTCTTGGCGCCACAGCTGTCAGAGCAGGGCAAAGCTTCTTTCATAGACAATAGCAATATCTCTATACTTTATACGAGATGCCATCACCTGGAGAACTCTTTGCTCAAGCTTTTCTCATGCAATCATTCACCTCTTCCTCTCTGAAGTCCCCAATTTGAAATTTGATATCAGGTTCTAAGAGATGCTTTAGTCCATTTATAGGTGGCAGTGGCTTGTTACGGTATGGATCACTGAAGGTTTCTTTGATACAAGCATCCAATTCTTTTTTTGTGCACAATAAAATGCCACTCATCAGTTCATTGAACTGCTCCTTAGTAACCCCATACAGGTCCTTCAGAAACTGTTCTCGAGTCCTTTTACTTTCCTTTCTTCACTCATATCAGTGGACATGCCATTGCACATAACATTTTCCGTTTTTTAATCTTCGTACAGGCCAGATGTTTCGTCTTCCGCAGTACATTTCTATCGCTTTCTTAATTGAGGAAGAAAAAGAACAGCCTGTCTCCTTTTCCTGATCCTCCTACCTGGTTCACACTTTCCTTTTGCTAATCGGGTACTATCTTTTCACTCCAAATAATTCCTTTCCTGTATCATATATTGAGCTTGTTAATTTCCCCAGTTTCTCCACTGTAGATCCTGTTATTTTATAAAGAGCCCGACATACCTTGTTCTTAAACTCTTTATATCTTCCTTTCTCATTAGCAGCAGGCCACAGAACCCTCGGTTTCCTCTGAGTATTATCTGATGCATCAGTTTCATAGTGTGCAGTTTCTCATTGGGAAAAGGTCTTTGCTGTAGCATTTATCAATCCGCTGTGGTTTGAGTCTGGGGATAATTTGCTTTTACACTCACTCTCCATGTTTGCATGAGCCAGATAGTTTGAGGCAAATTTTCAGTGACTTGATGCCCTTTCTGTTACCAACTCTCACTTATTTCCAAGTAAGATAATATTTCTCCATGGCTGGACATGAATAACTCATTTACAGCTATCACACAATGTTAAGGTAAGATAAACATATATATTACAGATATGATGGGCTTCTTTTAGTTTCCATCTACGAAATCCACTCACAAGGCATTGGTTGGTCAAGGGCTTTAGTAGAGGAAACACTTGTCCAACATGCCATACAGTGGGACTGCACAGGAAAGCATGTAGTTGGAAAGCAAAATTCTGAGCCACATGGCCATGCCTGCATTTTAATATCTTTCAAGAGAAAAATATCACAAACTAAATAATATATTGTGTATCATACTAATTATTATTATTATTCTGTCTGTTAAACATTGAACTACCCAATCAGATGTGATTTGGTTTGCAGAATATTTTTTTTTTTTTTTTGTTAATAAATAAATTTTTTTTTTACATGGAAGAGATTTTAATCTATATTCTTATAGATTCTCATGCACACATACACTTCTAAAAATATTCTGAAATTATCTCCCCCCCACTCCACCCATCTTCTTTCTCTCTCTCTCTCTCTCTCTCTACATGCACTGGAATGGAATATTTAAGACTTAAAAATGTCATACCCATTTCTGTGAAATGTACCTTTTCTACTTTTCCTCATAAGTTTTTTGTCTTTTTTTTTTCCAAGTCCTTATGGATTTCCCCCACCTCTTAATGCTAATTTAAGTGCTATAGGTTTTGAAAATTTGGACATTTTGTAACTTTTTCAATCAAATATTTTCAGTAGCTTCATGACCTTCCTTATTCAGCTGTAAAAGTGGAACAAGATTATTGACTGAAACGGTTAACATATCTGATCCTGAAACAACAAAACAGCTGGAGCAATAAGATTAACCCCTTTAATACCAACCTGTCTGAGACTGCCCTTGGTTCTATGATACAAACTTCCTGTTTTAAAATTACCTAAATTAAAACCCCAAAACCTCATATTACGTTCCGTGTACCAGTATAATAAGTTATTTTACTTTTTTTTTTTTAATCATTTGAAACAAAAGTCATGTATTTCACCAAAAATATGGTAACGAAAGGATTAAACTTTTCATATGGTTGAAAATCTAGAACCTTAACCTCACAGCTATTGTGCTTCTAATTTCAGATTTCATTTTTTTTTTTGTATATTTGTTGTATATTAAAATATATTGAAATGTAAATTTATTTTTTTTATATCTTTCTTTAAAATATTTTCTTTTATTTGGTGTCTATTTTTAAAATCAAAACAACTTGGCCCATGAAAAGTGAACTTTACAAGAATTTTTCACTATTAACAAAGGCCTCTATACCTAAAATTTTGTATTTGTAACAATAAATTATATTTTTATTCAAAAAGAAAACATTGATTCAGTCTCATTTGTTTTTCCTTTTCATATTTGTTGTATCTTAACCATTAAACTGTTTAGTTAGTTAGTTAATTTTTTTGGCTCAAAAAGCAAAAAGCAAGGCCATGTAGGGGGACATGGAGTTATGTATGGGGTGGTGTTCATGTAAAGAGTTCAGGCCACTTGAGGTCAAGGGAGACTTTGAACCGAGCGGTCGTCGGCATCTTCACCATCTCGTCCGGCAGCTTATTCCACGGATCTGCAACCTGGATGGCGAAAGCCCCTCTCCTTTGATTGAGAAGAAATTGTCACAGATAGAGCTTTTCAGAATGATCCCGCAGCTGACGCTCTGGAGCAGGAGTGAAGAACAGCTCTTTCGAGAGGTTACACTTTCCGCTTATGATGTTGTGAGCAAGAATGAGATCACCACGGCATCGTCGTTTTTTTGAGAATAAAGGTCGAGCATCTTCAGCCTTTCTTCATAAGACAAATTCTTGAGACCAAGAACCATGCGGGTAGCCAGCTCCTGGACTCTTTCAAGATGCTGTATGTCTTTGAGGAGATAAGGAGAAGAGGCTTGAATCCTGTACTCCAATATGGGTCTCACCAGCGTGACATAGAGCGGTAGGAATATGGCTGCTGTGAGCATTCCGAATGACCGTCGAATCAAGAACAGAACTCTGCATGCTTTGTTGGCAGCATGGATGCACTGGGCCGAAGGCGAAAAGGAGGAATCCAAGATACCCAGGTCCTTTACCTGGTCGGTCCTCTCCAGCAGCAGACGACCCAGCTCGAAATCAAGTTGAGTTGCAGGAGGAGAGCCAACAGGCAGATGACAGCACTTTGACATGTTCAGACACAGGTCCCATTCGTTAGACCATCTCCAAATTTGGTGGAGGCATCGACGAAGATCCTCTATATCACCGCGAGGAGCGACCAGTTTGATATCATCGGCAAATAGAAGGGTGTGTTGCGTGAGGTCATCAGGCAAGTCATTTATGAAGACTAAGAACAATAAGGGCCCAAGCACTGAACCTTGAGGCACGCCATTGCTCGCACTGGAGACGTCGGACAGCGAACCATTAACTTGGACTTGGAAGGAGCGATCTGAGAGGAAGGCACCAACCCATCGTACAATATCCGGATGGAAACTATATGCTTGAAGCTTGACAAGTAATAGGTGGTGGTTTACCAAGTCAAAAGCTTTGGCAAAGTCCAATAAAACGATGTCAACAGCATCACTATCATCGAGGATGCGCATCACCAATTCTTCTATTACCAGTAAGTTGGTCAAGCATGATCTCTTCGGTACGAAGCCGTGTTAGGAATCAGAGATAGAGGCTGTGTTTTGGAGGTGGAGCATCATACTTTTCTTAAGGATGGTTTCGAACATCTTGCTGATTATTGAAGTAAGGGAAACCGCTCGGTAGTTAAGCGGGTTTTCGCGGCTCCCTTTCTTGAAAATTGGGCAGATTATCGCTGTTCTCCAGTCCGCAGGTATAACACCCGTCGCCAATGACATTGAATAGATGTGTTAAGGGGTCGCAGATGACCGGAGCCAACGCTTTGATAACCCATGGGTGTTTGCCATCAGGGCCGTGACCCTTGTTGACATCGAGGCCTTGAATAACGCGTTCGACTTCGTCCCGCGTGATGACCAATCGAAGCATTGGAGGTACCGATCTATCAAATGGAGGGGGTTCATGACCATCATCTTGTTTGAAAATAGTTGAAAAAGCCTCGGCAAATAATTGACTGTTGATAAAGGTCCTCAATCGATACGCCTGTTGCAATTTGGTTGTTCAAGCGGGAATTCCGTTGGACATGGGCAAAGAAGGTTTTTGGATTGCGACTGGTGTTTGCCGCGATTCTGTATTCATATCTGAAGCGTTCTTCCTTTTCAATTTTCACGGCTCGATCTCGTTGAGTTTTGTACACCTCAAAAGCTGCAGTCGAATCTAGATTTTTTTAATTCAGCCCAAGCAATATCTCTGAGTCGAAGTTCTCGTTTAACCTTCTTCGTCACCCAGGGCTTGTGTTTCTTCTTCTTGGGAAGCCCAACGGGAACTGCTTGGTCAGTCAACCAGATTACATATGCTTTGAGGGACGACCATAGTTCGTCAACTGAGGACAACGTCATCAGGGATTGTCAGTCCAGAAGTGCGGAAGCCTCGGTTAGAATTTCAAGATTAATTGCAGAGAAGACTCTACGTGGCAGCGAAGTAGTCGTGGGTGTAGAAAAAGTTGTGTACAGAGAACAATTCTCCAACTAAAACGGAAACAAAATTTATGTCTTCTTTTAGGCGGTTTATGCCTGTATCACAGGTGGATTCAGCTTTACCATAAATGATTGCTGATCTTGAGTGGGCAAAATGGTCTTTCTATTCTCTACTTTGAGCTGCGGCATTCGATTCTTCGTTGGATGATTTCGAAAAGGTGGTTTCATAGCCATCAGACTTATGTCGGCCTTTGGGGTCGATCGGAATGGGTTTAGTGGTCATAACTTTCCCGCCTTGTTTGGAACTGCACTGCCTCTTCGGTTTGGAGGAGCACAACTCCCCAGATGAACTCACATCAAGATCATTCAGAATTGGTTGAGCAATGGCATTGATGGGAAGGACAAGTGAGGGAGAATCCAAACAGATTTGATCTTGAGCAGATTTCGCAGCTAAATCTGCCCCACTGGAGTTTTGACTACGTTTCTTCTTTTTGGGAGAACAACGGTCTTCAGGTGGGTTTGAGTCTACGCTCCTCAATTCAGGTTGGGGAACTTCCGGGACCGAAAAGGCAGATGAGGAAGAATCCGCACAGGAACGATCATGTGTGGAAACGACCGCCGGTTCCTTCGCCTTCTTTGGCCGCTTCGATTTTGTTCCCTTCTGTTTGGACGTCTTCAGGGAAGAAATCAAGGGTGGCTCTGCGTCAATAGGAGACTGTTTATTCAGTAAATGAGCAACAACAGACTTTAGGTGCTCGACCTCTTGTTTGAGCAACAGCAACTGCTCGTTGAGATGACTGTTGGTAGGTCCATCATCCTGATGATAAGTCCTGATTTCAGGGCCCCCATTTGAAAGCCTGATATCACCGATCGCCTCACCAACTGAATTCTCCAAAAAAGGATTGTTGTTCAGTGTCCAGTCAGCCCTGCCAAATTACCAGCTTCTGAACAGCTGTGCCCAATTGTCTCATTTCATATGCCACCACCTGTTTAATACTCCTTGGGCTTTTGGCATAAGTGTTCACTTTCTTGAAGTGCTAATTCTTGCTACACTTCATGTAGTACAATTTTTTGTTAAAGGGTAGAAATATTATCTTTCTCAGCATATGCCAGAGAGGACAATGACTAAGCATTGGAAAGCTACCCAGCAAACACAAATTCCAAGTCTGCCTATGGTTACTCTTTTACTTGTTTCAGTCATTTGACTGTGGCCATGCTGGAGCATCGCCTTTAGTCAACCATATTGACCACAGGACTTATTCTTTGTAAGCCTAGTGCTTATTCTATTGGTCTCTTCTGCCAAACCGCTAAGTTATGGGGACCTAAACACACCAGCATCGGTTGTCAAGCGATGCTGGGGTGGGGGGACAAACAGATGCACACACACATATACATATATACGATGGTCTTCTCTCAGTCTCCGTCTACCAAATCCACTCACAAGGCTCTGGTCGGCCCGAGGTTATAGTAGAAGACACTTGCCCAAGGTGCCACGCAGTGGGATTGAACCGGGAACCATGTGGTTCGTTAGCGAGCTACTTACCACACAGCCACTCCTACGCCTAATGATTACTAACATCCATCTAGACAAGAGATCAAAGTATTTAAAAACAAGTCATAGATCCAGCTAGCTCTTCCCACAGTCAAATTTAAACACATAGCTCATGAAAATAACAAAGAAAAGTTAAATTGAATTTTTCTTTACAAACATTTGACTTCAACATAACCTGTGCCTAACCCTTTTCCTATTAATACATCCTACACTCTACTTCTAAGATACAAGTCTCTCATCTTTTTATCAACTAGGCATAGGAGTGGCTGTGTGGTAAGTAGCTTTCTTACCAACCACATGGTTCTGGGTTCAGTCCCACTGTGTGGCACCTTGGGCAAGTGTCTTCTACTATAGCCTCGGGCCGACCAAAGCCATGTGAGTGGATTTGGTACACAGAAACTGAAAGAAGCCCGTCGTGTAATATATGTGTGTGTGTGTTTGTGTTTGTCCCCCCAACATCGCTTGACAACCGATGCTGGTGTGTTTACGTCCCCGTAACTTAGTGGTTTGGCAAAAGAGATCACTAGAATAAGTACTAGGCTTACAAAGAATAAGCCCTGGGGTCGATTTGCTCGACTAAAGGCGGTGCTCCAGCATGGCCACAGTCAATTGACTGAAACAAGTAATAGAATAAAATAAAAAAGAACTATCCACAAGGTCACTCTCTCTATTTCAGTTTCACTTTGAAAACTATGTCAGTATGAAAACTGATTCCACTCCATTTCTCTACATTTGTCAGTAACCATAATTTCCAATTACTTTGGTTTAAAATGTCCTTCCTCATTCCTAAATATGAGCTATCTCTACTATTCTCCCATCTCTTAGAACTGCCACCATCTCTTTACCTTGTCTTGCACTAACTTCAGTATCCGCAACAAATTTAAAATGATGGAAAGTTAATCAAAAATTAGGGAAATACTGAAATGAGATGAATAAATTTGTGTTCAGAATTACATCCAGTCAAACAACAAAAGTACAGTCTTTAGAGTGATTATAACAACGAAGTTGAATGGTAGCCTATGTTAATAGCAGAAAAAAATCAACACATAAGGTATTATTAGTTGGTGTGAGATAGAATAGTTAAGTCTGTACAAGTAATCAACAATATAATGCATTTATCTTGGCATATTGCACCACAGCCAAGTAGATAAACAGAAGAACTGCTCTTTAAAACCTTCTGCAAAGTGGTCTCACTATTTTAACCCTTCAGCTAACTTAGAAAATGAAGAATTTAGCAAAATAACTGTTAAGCTCATGTCTGGAATTTAATTTGACATAAAATGTTGATGGGTTTTAGCTTGGATCACTTTAAAAATTAAGTTTGTATCATAGAACCAGAAGTAGTGTCAGGCAGATGGGTATCAAAAGGATTAACGAATGTCTTGGATAATGCCATGAGCGCTTCCCTCATGTGAAGGATATGCTACAAAGAATGAGATGAAGGCTTCAAAAGTTGTCATGCAAGCATTTAGGAAACTGGCCAACTACTAGGTTACTCACTAGCTAGGCAGACACATTTGCCAGACAGACTATATTTATCAGGAAATTTGATAAATAGATGGTTATGAATGTTGTCTTTTTCTTGGAGAAAACTGTACCAACATAGGCTAGTGAGACAGAATCATCTGCTCCCACTTCTAATTGATGCTTTGATATGACCATGCGTTGTGTTGAAGATAACATTGAAGTCCATGATGTAGTTCTGCTAATTACATGGTTGATTATGGATGAAGTTGCCAGCAGGTCATGGTTTACATTGAGAACTTTTTTTTCCTGCAAAGCAAGTCCCAAAAGCAACTCTCAGATTTGCACTAGAAACAGTTCTGGAATCTTCCAAAGTCTTAAGTTGCTTTAGTAATGAAAACACCTTGGAAAGCAGTAACCATCTTTAAAAGATTAATTATATTAGTTTAATGCACTATATATATAGGGTTGTCCGGAAAGTTTGTGCCAATTTTTAAAGGAAAGAAAAAGGTCAAATACTTGCCATTACATTTTTAATCAACCGAATATGAACCAATTTTGTTGCACAATGCGTCTCCATCTTTCCTTTAACTTGAAAATACCCTCTTCTCAGAATTAAGGTGGTTTAATGGCAAAGTTTTCATCAAGGTGTCTTTTTACCTCATCCAAGAAATTGAAATTTTTACCATTCTGCAGAGACCTGAATACTATTCTGCAGAGACCTGAATAAGTGGAAATCCAAAGGAGCAATATCTGGTGAATATGGAGGGTGATGTAACACACCAGCTGAGCTGCAGCAATTTTTGTCTGGTTCCCAAAGAAACATGCGATCTTGCATTATCATGTTGGAAAACAACACCCTTCCCATTGGCCAATTCTGGACGTTTCTCTTGAATTGCTGCTTTTAGCTCATCCAGTTGTATGCAGTATTTTTCAGAATTGTTTGAGAATTCCTTTCCAATCCCACCAGACACAAAGCAAGACATTTCTAGGGTGAAGACCTGCTTTTGGGGTGGCTCATGTCGCTTACTCCAGGATCGCTTTCTCTGAATATTTCCATAGATAATCCATTTCTCATCACCTGTCACAATTTGCTTTAAAAAAGGCACGTTTTCATTCTGTTTATAAAGCGAATCACAGATAGAAATGTGATTGAAAAGGTTCTTCTCACTCAACTCATGTGGAACCCAAACATCGTAGGGATTTGTGTACACAAGCTTTACCAGGTGCTCATGAACGACGGATTTTGATAAGTTGATTTTGCCAATTCTCGAGTTGTGCAATGTAGGTTATTCTCAATTAATGACTTGATTTGGTCATCATCTGTAGTGGATGGTCTGCCTGATTGCTCTTTATCAATAAGGCTACAATCTCCAGCTCGGAACTTTGCGAACCACTTCCGTACAGTTCTTTCGGATAAAGAAACATCACCATAAACTGCGCATATTTCTTTGGTTGCTTGTGAGGCAATTTTCCCTTTACAGAAAAAGAAAAGCATCAAGTGCCGAAAATGAACTTTCTTATCTTCCATTTTAAAGGGTTACAGAATTAACACAGGTTATAGGAACATAAACCTTCTTCCATGAAAAGATAGCTTAAACTGTGCCCTAAATGGAGGTGTAGTCAAATCCTATTTTATGGAATCAACCATGTTCTAAAATAAGTCGAAAGGTAAGCTACTATAAATCAGCACAAACTTTCCAGTCAACCCAGAGACCCTGTGCTTGAGGAGACCTATTGAGTCAAGTACATCAAAATAAATATAAAATGGAAATTGTAGTTGTGATACCTGTGCCGGTGGCACGTAAAAAGCACCATTCAAATGTGGCCGATGCCAGCGCCACCTTGACTGGCTTCTGTGCCGGTGGTACGTAAAAAGCACCAACCAATCGTGACCGCTGCCAGCCTCCCCTGGCATGTAAAAAGCACCCACTACACTCATGGAGTGGTTGGTGTTAGGCAGGGCATCCAGCTGTAGAAACACTGCCAGATTCAGACTGGAGCCTGGTGCAGCCTCCTGGCTTCCCAGACACCAGTCAAGCCATCCAACCCGTGCTAGCATGGAAAACGGACGTTAAACGATGATGATGATGATATGTTCTTTATAAGAGCATCAAACTAATAAACTAATATATATTAATTATATATCTTACCTTCTTATATGAGTGAAAACAAAAAGAAATGCACATCACAGATTAGTTGTTTTCATTGTTGTTGGATTTTATTAGATAACAGATCACATGACTTTGTATGGGAACAGATCCATCCAATACAAAGCCATTATAGAAAACAAATGTAAAACACTGCTGCCAATGATAATGATGATAAGCATAAATACTTGCTCACTAGTTAAAAAAAAAAATTTAACTGAGTGAAAGATGCAAATTTTGATTAAAGAATTTTTATTTCATCTGATTTCTTTTTTAATGTTAATAAATTAAATTTACAATATTTATAACACCATTTCTTATAAATGTTCGTGAAAAGGTTTTCTTGATCAGAGATGATCTTGGGTTTAAACATTTAATAAGCTTCATTTCAGTGTCTCTCAGTGTTCATGTTATTTGCTGTACTGTAACGATAAAAATTATATTAACGATGATGACAATAGTAATAATCCTATTATAGGCACAAGGCCTGAAATTTTTGAGGGAGGGGTTAGTCGATTAAATCAACCCCAGTAGTCAAATGGTGCTTATTTCATCAACCCCAAAAAGTTGAAAGGCAAAGTCAACCTCAGCAGAATTTGAACTCAGAACATAAAGACAAACAAAATGCTAAGCATTTTGCCTGGCATGCTAATGATTCTGCCAACTTGCCACCTTAATGACTTCAAATTTTAGCACAAGGCCAGCAATTTTGCGGGAAGGAGGTAAGTTGATTACAGTTCAACTGGTACAAATTTTGACCCCTAAAAGGCTAAGGAGCAAAGTCAATCTTGACAAAATTACAACTCGGAGTATAAGGACAGACAAAATGTCGTTAAGCATTTTTGCTTGGCATGCTAATGATTCTGCCAGCTCATCAACTTATAAATGATCTTAATGCTTTCTACTATAGGCCTGAAATTTTAGGAGAGTAAGTCAATTACATCAACCCCAATGTTTCGTTGGTACTTAATTTATCAACCCCCAAGAAGATGACAGGCAAGTCGACCTTGGCAGAATTTGAACTCAGAACATAAAGACAGACAAAATGCTGCTAAGCATTTTTCCTGGTGTGCTAACGATTCTGCCACGGCACCACCTTAATAATAATGATGATAATGGTGGTTTCTGATTTAGGCACAGGGCTAGACGTTTTGAGAGGTGGGTCTTAGTTGATTAGATCAACACCCCACTTGATTGGTACTGTATTTTATCAACCTCACTGAAATGGGGATTGATAAAATTTGACCAACATGAGCAGGATTCAAAGTGAAAATGTAAACAGCTGGAAGAAATACCACAAATCATTTAGTCTGATGTTCTAGCAATTCAGCTAATCCACTACCCATAACAATAATAATAATAGTAATCAGTGGTTCATTAGAGCCATACAAGCCATGTACAGCACTGCTGTCAATAATGTGAGAGTCAGCCTTGAACACAGTGATGAATTTCGCATGCAAGTTGGGGTTCACTAGGGATCAGTTCTTAGTCTACTCTTATTCACCATAATCTTCCAGGTTATAACAGAGTAATTCAAAACTGGATGCCCATGGGAACTGCTATATGCTGATGACTTCACACTTATTGCAGAACTGGAGAAGTTCTAGGTATGCAAGCAAAAACTGGAATCAAAGGGCCTTAAAGTTAAGCGAGCAAAGACTAAAGGTGTTGTTAGCAAGAAAGCAGATAAGACTTTCTTTATGTCCGGTAAATGACCCTGCTCAATATGTAGGAAAAGAGTGGGAAGTAATTCCATTCACTGCATCCAGTGTAAGCCTGGACACACAATTTACCTGTGATTCCACTGCATCAGATAAGGTTGCTTTCAAGAAGCACTAAGTCTTAGACTCTTCCAAATGCTCAGGAGGCTCTCTTAAAGTAGTAGTTAGATTTTGCTATTTAGGTGACCAAATTAGTAATGGTGATGGATACTCTGAGAGTATTATTTCTAGAATAGGATGGAGGAAGTTCAGAGAGCTACCACTTCTGTTTGCAACAAAAGGACTGAGTAACCATGTATCTCCTCTACAGCAGCACACCTGTTTCTGCCCTCATTCTCTCTCCACTTGATTTTCCCTCTGTAGGTAGCCAAGTATTTTCTTTACATCAGTACACCTGTTTCTGTCTTCTTTCTTGTAACTTCTCTCTCTCTCTCTCTCTCTCTGGCCAGGTAACCTTGTACCTCCTTTGTAGCAAGATACCTGTTTCTGCCTCTCTGTCACACTCTAATCTTTCATCATCTAACAAGATCACTTCTCAAAGATTCCTTGTCTTGCAAGTTACTTGATGACCCTGCCAGTGCTGGTGCCATGTAAAAAAGCACCCAGTCCACACTATAAAGTGGTTGGAATTTGATGATAATGGTGGTTTCTGATTTAGGCACAAGGCTAGACGTTTTGAGAGGTGGGTCTTTGTTGATCAGATCAACACCCCACTTGATTGGTACTGTATTTTATCAACCTCACTGAAATGGGGATCGATTAAATTTGACCAACCTCAGCAGGATTTAAAGTGAAAATGTAAACAGCTGGAAGAAATACCACAAATCATTTAGTCTGATGTTCTAGCTGTAAAAACCATGCCAAAACTAACCCCACATAAAAAGCACTCATCCGGTATTAGGAAGGGCAAACAGCCATAAAAACCATACTAAGACAGACAGTGAAGCCAGGTGCAGTCTTTGGTCAGACCAGCTTCCATCAAATCGTCCAATCTATGCCAGTATGGAAGGCAGACTTTAAATGATGAATCTCAATCATTCTGACATCTGGTAAGTATCTTTTCTCTTTTATTCATTTCAGTCATTGGACCATAGCCATGCTGGGGCACTGCCTTGAAGGATTTGGTTAAACAAATCAACTCTTGTAAGCCTGGTACTTATTCTCTGAGGACCTTTTGCCAAACCTCCAAGTTACAGGAACGTAAACAAACCAAGGGTGGAAGACAAACACAACACATAGATACATATACAGACATATATGTGTATAGACAACTGGGGCCTTGTGCAGTCGTCTGGCATACCAGCTCCAATCAAGCCATCCAATGCATACCAGCTTGGAGAATGGACATTAAAAGATAATAATGATGATGATGTACACATATGATGGGCTTCTTTCAATTTCCATCTACCAAATTAACTCATAAGGTTTTTGTTGGCCTGGTGCTATAGTAGAAGACATTTGTCCAAGGTGCCACACATTACATACTGAATCCAAGAGCACATAGTTGGGAAGCAAGTTTCTTACCTACACACCCACACCTTCACCTAAAAGGCAAATTTGGCCTTGGCTGTGTTTGAATTCAAACAGCAAATAGCAGGAATAATTACTGCAAAGCAATCTTTCCAATCTCTGTCAACTGACTGCTACAGATACATGCAAGAATGTTTCACTAAGGAGTTATAATTAAAACAGAAACACACCCACAGTTATCAGTGTGTTTATCAAACATCAGACACTCATTCTTCATTAGCTGCCATATAGTTTATATTTAATGAGTTTGGCTCTCAGGGTTTCTCTTTCATCTTTCTTCCCCCAAAATTGACATTAATGCCAAAACAACTTTTTTTCTTTATGTGTAACTTCCATTAACCCTCTCGTTACTGTATTTATTTTGAGATGCTGTGTGTTTCTTTAAATTATTTTAAATACAAGGTTGTCCCAAAAGTTCATAAACACTTGCGAAAATTTGAATTTTTATGCAATTTTTAATTGTTTGTTTGGGTTTATATTGTTATAGTTACTTTCATCTTTATATTCCAGATTTACGAACTTTTGGGACAACCTAATATAACGAAGAATTTAGTAAAATAACTTAGTTATCATTCAGCTAGTGTTAAGAACATAAATTGCGACAAAGGTTTACTCTTTACTCTTTTACTTGTTTCAGTCATTTGACTGCGGCCATGCTGGAGCACTGCCTTTAGTCGATCAAATCGACCCCGGAACTTATTCTTTGTAAGCCCAGTACTTATTCTATCGGTTTCTTTTGCTGAACCGCTAAGTGGCGGGGACGTAGACACACCAGCATCGGTTGTCAAGCAATGCTAGGGGGACAAACACAGACACACAAACACACATATATATATATATACATATATACGACAGGCTTCTTTCAGTTTCCGTCTACCAAATCCACTCACAAGGCATTGGTCGGCCCGGGGCTGTAGCAGAAGACACTTGCCCAAGATGCCACGCAGTGGGACTGAACCCGCAACCATGTGGTTGGTTAGCAAGCTACTTACCACACAGCCACTCCTGTGGAAGATTTTAATGCAAAACTTATGAAAACAAAACATTTGTACTTCAGAGCCAGTGTCGGTTTCAGCTGGGTTGGTAACAAAAGGGTTAAGTTGAATTTTTTTTTCTTGGCCTACCACATGAGTATGTTAGCTTATACCCCAACCCACACAAACAAGTATATATTGTTTTAATGTTAATTTTTTTTTATGCTTGCATAGAGCAGAATTCATTGAAACAGGTTTTCTATGGCCAGATGCTCTTTCTGATATCAGCTCTCACCTATTTTCAAGCAAGATATTTTTCTATGGTTGTGTATGTTTTCACAGGATACTGAAAGTGAATGACAATGTTCACATAATGGTGTCCCTTGTTTGCAACTGTCACCAAGGAGACAAAACACCTACACACACACACATTGAAAGCAAATGAACAGAAAGATTTACCACAACAGAGTTGAGAAAACAACAAAGAAATGCATTTATATAATGGTACCGGGATGTATTGTGAATGATGCAGAAGAGATTAACCTTGTTAGACTTCAGAAACAATTAAATGAGTGAGCTTTAAATGTGAGATGAAGACATCAGTTGCATAGGTCTACCTACCATACAACATCAGTACTATAGACTGGTTTAACAAATAAACGGAAAAACAATAATGATAATAGTAAACAATAATAAATCTCTGAGCCAGGTATAAACAGTAGCTGCACAAAATCGTGAAGTACATTTGCCACTTAAATATGGCTAGCCCTTAAGGGTGGATGCTACTGTAGCTTGTAGCCCCAGGAAGACATCTCCTCCAGCTGGTTTCTGCAAATACTGATAGGGCACAGAAAGTGTGTCAATAGCCAGCTGCTGGAGATGTCTTCCTGGTGCTACAAGCTACAGTAGCATCAACCCTTAAGGGTTAGTCACTTTTAAGAGGCAAATATACTTCTTGATGATAGTAATGTTGCAATATCTAAATTTACAATTATAACATAAATACCTTTTTAATAAGCCAGTCCATATCATCAAGTGCTCTGGACATTATTTGACTTATTCGGCTAGGATCAGTTTCATCTGCATGGCTGTTAAATCCCTGCATAGATGGAAAAGAATCAGAATGGACATGCTAATATTTTCAAATCACCTATGTGAGAAAAAAAAATTTAACATTACATCAACAATTTTTCCTTTATAGTTTCTGCACATTAAACTAAACAAGATATGTCCATATGGTTATGGTGTTTGCTTCGCAACCATGTGGTTTCAAGTTCAGTCCCACTGCATGGCACCTTGTGCAAGAGTCTTCTACTATCGCCCCAGGCTGACCAAATCCTTGTAAGAAGATTTGGTAGATGGGAACTGAAAAAAAACATCTTGTGTGTGAGTGTCCTCATCTTGACATCACATGATAGATATGAGTGTCACTGTCATACAAGCAGTGTCATTTGTTTCCAATCTTTTATGAAACCTTGTCCAGTCATGGGGAAATATTACCTTGCCTGGAAACAAGTGGTTTTGCAACAGGAAAAGCATCAAGCCATAGAAAATCTGCCTCAAGCAAGCATGGAAAAGTGAACATTAAAAGAAAAAAACAATAATGAAATTATTCAAATACAAATGAGTTACAGAAGCTTTCCATCATTTGCTTACTGCTCATAATATTAGTCATACTTCATATATATTATGTGTTTATATTCCAAAGAGGTCAGCCAGTTATTAGGTTGTTCAGAAAATAATGACCGATTTTAAAAATAAGCCTCTATTCTTGAAAAACTGAAAATAATTACTGAAAATATGATCCCTGAGCAGCTATGCATTTCTTCCATCAATTAACAAGTTCATTTATGTCTCTTCAATAAAAATTCAAAGATTATAATGCCAAGAAATCCTTGAATTCAGTTTCAGCCTTGGTTTTGGAACGGAAGGATTGTTGCCTTAAATAAGTGCCTAGATACTTGAAAAAGTAGTGGTTGGTGGATGAAAGATCAGGAGAATATGAAAGATGTGGTAAGGTCTTGTATTCCAAGTTTGTGAGCTTCTGCAATGTCATCCTGGAAATGTGCAGTCAAGTGTTGTCGTGGAGCAGAATTGGACCACATCAATTAACAAGTGCAGGTTTCATTTTGCTTGAGTGAACATTCATTCCTTCCAGTTGCTTACAGTCACCAAGAATAGAAGACATTTCTCTGACACTTTGTTGTGGGTTTTGTTCCCCTATTGTTTTCAAATGCTGATCACCAAGGGTGGATGGACGTCCTCTACCTTCTTGTTCTTCAAGGCTCTCATCCTCACTATGGAATCTCTCAAACCACTGTTGTGACCTTTCACCTCATACTCTGTTGATATTGGCAGCTGTTTGGGAAGCATTATGTCCAAGCTTGAATTCATGCAATAAAAGTAAACACATTTCTTGTTTTTTCATTTTTTGAAATTAAGGATTTCTACACTTCAAAATTATATTCTGAAAGAAATCAATAAAAGCTAATTAAAGAGTACACGTCAATTATTAAGCATGTAAAACTTCGTCTAAAACACTACGAAGGTAACATCTTAAATCGAATTTGCAAAATTGTTTTTAAAAAATTTGACAGTATTTTCCAAACCTAATGCTTACACATGGTTTTATAGAGATGTCTTTGGAGTAATACTCCTGAATACACCACAGCACAACTAATGTCATGTGAATAATTCCTTCTAATTTTGACACAAGTTCAGTAATTTTAAGGTGAAGGGGAAGATGACTACATCAACCCCAGTGCTCAACTCTGTTTCATATCTGTATTTTACTGCCACAAATACAGTGGTATCCCTTCTCAGAGAAGTATAACCCCATGCCACCTCCACTAACATATGCCCGACACACACAATCTCTTGTCGCCCATATGTCCAATCCCTGCCCATCCAGTGGTTAATTAAATAAAACCAAAAATAACAATTCTTTTATTCTTTTACTTGTTTCAGTCATTTTGACAGTGGCCACGCTGGAGCACCACCTCTAGTCGAGCAAATCGACCTCAGGACTTATTCTTTGTAAGCCCAGTACTTATTTTATCGGTCTCTTTTGCCGAACCGCTAAGTTACTGGGGACATAAACACACCAGGATTGGTTGTCAAGCAATGCTGGGACACACACACACACACACACATATATATATATATATATATATATATATATATGACAGGCTTTTTTCAGTTTCTGTCTACCAAATACACTCACAAGGCTTTGGTTGGCCCGAGGCTATAGTAGAAGACACTTGCACAAGATGCCATACTGGGATTGAACCTGGAACCATGTGGTTGGTAAGGAAGCTACTTACCACACAGCCACTCCTGACAATGTTGATACGATTTTAAAATGCAAATGAGAAAGAACATAAAATAGTTGTTCTCTTTCATATTACTTTTTTTTTTAAATTAGATACAGTGGAGGAGGAATAAATGAACTTTCCACAGACGAGAATATGCTTAATGGATCAAGACAAACTGAGATTTAGAGGGAAGGAAAGAAAACAAAAAAAAAAAGATAACCTGAAATTTAATTTTCAAAGATGACCAAAACTCCACTTCTTAAAAAGCATCAGCAATTAAGAACCAAGTTCTGAAGATATATAACCCATTGTAGCTGGATATCACTGTTCTAACCACTGAAATTTGATGACTCAATGGTTGAATTTCCTTGAGATTTTGACAACTTTAATTTTTCTTCTTTGAAGAATCTTGGTTAATAGCTGTTGTTTACTTCCAGCTTTTTTTTTTTGGGGGGGGGGGGGGGAATTAATGCTTAGTCAATAGAATGACCAGAAATCTGGCCTGAATGCTTGCAATAGAGTGAATTCTACTAAAGACACCTACAGGTCAGGTATATTACACACCTCACACACACACACAAATCAAGTCTTCGTATGTGTAGGGTGAGACGCTCTTAAAGAATTTAACTCTGAGAGTAAAACTCACCAGTAACCTCCAACAGGTTTAGCCAACCTATCAACGCTGTTGCTGAAAAGATGGTGAACTACCTGAGACAGACAGTTCATAGGGACTCAGGTAAGAGTCTCTATGAGCAGTTTGTCATTCAAAGTCTATACTCCATTTCTTATGTATTTTTAGCTTTTCATTGGTAATATTTTTTTCCTATATTTAACCCTTTGGTGTTTAAGCCGGCCATATCCGGCCCAAATATCCTACATGTTTTACATTCAAACTGGCCATATCCAGCCCCTCACACCTAACCTACATTGACATTCTAAGAATAAACTATCACACCATTGAAACTTCAAAGCTGTTAGATAATGTATGATTAATTGAAAATAATTTTAGTGAAAAAAGTATTACATTTAACAGATTAATCTGAACACTAAAGAGTTAAATGTTTTCCTAAATAAACATGCACTTCATTTCAGAACTTTTAAGAATAGTATAAAGTGATACACAAGCCCTCAGTGAAGGCCATCTTAAAGAAGAAACAGCTGTAAGCTAATGAATTTGATTGTGTAACTCCTATTCCTCTATCAATTTCTTTAACTTCATATTATACTGTGAATTCACCTAACACCTTATTCTGAAGCTTATGTACATTGAGTTCTAACACCAGGTTATTAGCATTGTGCAAAAAGTAAGAAAAAAACATAAAGACAAGGTATAAAAAGAAATAAAAAAAACAGCTGTATTTGGTTTATGCTCAGGTGATACATAAAGAGTACCCACTACATTTTCGGGAGTGGTTGGTGCTAGGAAGGGCATCCAGTTGTAGAAACCTTGCTTGATCAGATTGAAGCCTGGTGCAGCCTACTGGCTTGCCAGTCCTCAGTCAAACCATCCAACCCCATGCCAGCATGGAAAGCGGATGTTAAGCGATGATGGTGAAAACAGAATACATTTTGTGCATACACTATACACTCTTTAGAGTTCCCGAGTCATTATTTCTAATTGAAATGGTACTAGTTGCAGTCGGAAAAAATCAAAGTAGACATCCACATTGAACAACTGCCAAAAGTTGAATATCTTACAAACGATCTATTACACCAGCAACCATCCTCAATAATAAAAATAATTTATGAAGATTGACGTAACTCTTCATGAAAGTAAATAAACAATTCAAAGAGCGTGCATAATTGTACTGATCTCGTTGCCCCCCACCCCTCGTCAGCATCCGTCCGTCTCGAGAGACAATGGTGTAGCTCAGAAAAGGTGGTGGGTTTATCTGCACTTCCTGGTGTGGCTGTGCAGACCAATCTTTGGCTAACTTTTCGAGATGGTTCTCTAATCTCCATGCACCTAGTGGAGCAAGTAAGCCATGGCGGGACAGCACCTTATTGGCTGGGGCTGCCCAGCTTGAGGCGGGCAGTAGCTGTCCAATGAGGCTCGATGGCCTCTCCCACTGACAGAGGTGATCCCTGGCACTCGTTTCCTTCGCTAATCAGACTGAGTTTATCACCAGTAACTGTCCCTTCCCATGTTGTGTCAGAATCTTACGATACTGCTGGAGGGTCCTCTCCAGTCCTCTTCGTGTTGATCTACTGATCACCAGCACTGCTGATAGTGCCACGTAAAAAATACCAATGTATATTCTGTAAAGTGGTTGGCATTAGGAAAGGCATCCAGCTGTAGAAACCAAGCCAAAACATTCTACAGAACCTGATGTACATCTTGGCCTTGCCAGTTCCTTCAATTTTTCCGAACCATGCCAGAATGGAAAACAGACATTTAACCCTTTAGAGTTCGCATTATTCTGCCAAAATTAATCCTTTTTTATCCACATTGCCTTGAACTAATCAGGCATTATCTTGGTGCTATGAGATTTTGATGAGGTGGCTGTTAATTTTTAAAACGATATTGTAGGATTGGTGTGAGAGACCAGATCTGGCAAGTTTGGACATAAAACAGGTAGAATACTTCTGGCCGGATATGGCCGGTTTAAATGCTAAAGGATTAAATGATGGTGATGACGGTCGACTTTGTCTATTGAATTGAAAGAATTGAACAATATTTCGATAGCTTGTCTTCCTCGGATTCAAAATGTAAGATGCAAAAAAAAAAAAAAAGCAACAATATAGAAATTCAAAATATGAACGAGAAATATCTTGTGTTCCTTTTTAGACAAAATGACATCACCAATTTTCGTTTTTTAAGAACTGGTAACAAGGAAAAAGAAAACAGGAAAGAGAACACTTAGTCAAACAGTTTTGTGTAAATGTGATGAAATTTTCCTGTTATTTTATTCGTTCCTCTAAGGCAAGGCAGGACATTAACAATTCACAAATATATTTGTCCTCATGTATTTTGAGGACTGAAATTGCAGCAGAGTCAGAAAACGTGCGCTTTCAGAGGTTCCTCAAAATTACAGTCATTAGATTTGAAATGTTCAAGTTCTGTTGAACTACTGCTATTGTGCCTGACATCAATCATAACTATGCCCATTGATATAACTATGGACAAAGTGAGTAAAGAACTTCATATGAAGAATTATTTGTCAATCCAAACCCCAATTTCAGAGAGGAGCTTGGCAAAATAATTTCGGAAAAGGAGGGAAACAATTTCATAAATGAGACTGAATCTAGGATTTTGTGCTCAGAACAAAGAATGCATACTTTATAGTCTCCCAAAAATGCACAAGAAGTTTGAAAAATTTCTTCCAATTTGCAGCAGGTATGAATGCTGCACAGCCAAAACTTTGGAATGACTAAATGGCTTTCAACTCCCTGTAGCAAAAAGATCAAGTTGTTATGTTCAGAATACTTTTGATTTTGTGTCCAAAATATAATCATGGATGTTTCTTCACAATACCCCGACATTGACCTTGATGAGTGGGTGTGGGTGGAAGCAAGCATGAAAGCTATTGAAAAATGGTCAAACAAAAGTATTCCATCTAATTTCTTCCGTAAATTATAGAAGTTTGCGTTATAAAGTAACACAAATTTTACCACCAGACAAGGGGTTGCACCATAGATGCCTCCATGGCAGTTAATTTCACTAATATCTTCAGGACAAAATTCCAGACACAGTTAATGTACATTATTTACATTTGACGGATATTTCTCCTCATCTTGTTTGTTGTTAACACGTTTCGGCTGATATACCCTCCAGCCTTCTTCAGGTGTCTTGGGGAAATTTTATAGTGGTTAAGAGTGCAGACTACTAATCCCAAGATTCCGA
The DNA here is from genome assembly GCF_006345805.1 of Octopus sinensis. NCBI lineage: Eukaryota > Metazoa > Mollusca > Cephalopoda > Octopoda > Octopodidae > Octopus > Octopus sinensis. The sequence continues at coordinate 20,102,478 of NC_043016.1, read as the reverse complement.
GTTCGATTCCAGGCAGTGACCTGAATAATAATAATAACATCGAAAAATACTTTAGGAATGAGAACCCAGTTTCAAAATTACCCTAAGACACCTGATGAAGGCTGGAGGGTATATCAACCGAAACGTTGTGTTAACAACAAACAAGATAAGGATAAATATCCGTCAATTGCAAATAATGTGCATAATTCCTTATCTCTTAAATATAGAACTGTACAGTTAATGGAAACATTCAAATCTCTGCACAGTCATGAACCAATACTCTGGTTACTATTCATAGATGGTGTCCTTTTTGCCTGGGGAGCGTCACAGGACAGTTTAGTTTACTTCTTGCAGTTCAGTAACTGTTACACAAGAAAGCTGTGGCTTTAAGTCCAATATAAAATTCACATCTAGTTTTCCAAAATCTAGTGTTGTGTTTTTTGGACACAAAAGTTAAGTTTTCAGAGGACAGAAAAGTGACAGAGTTATCTTGAAAGACCACATCACCTAACATTTATCTCCACCACCATTCTTATCATCCACATCATACAATTCGAAATCCCAATTTTTCAAAATAAAATGGATTTAAAAGACAGGCAATTATTGGAAACATGCAAATGCTTTTGTATGCCATTATGACAAACAAGGTTACAGTGAATCATGATTAAAAGAAATCACAAACAACGTAGCTAAAATCAGAAAGGAAAGTCAAAGCTTCACACAATTTTAGTAGCCAAAATAAAATTTGTGATCAAATTCCTTTAGTGATTAAGTGGTAATAAATTTTCACTGGCATTTCAAAAGTGTTGCATGAGAATTACCAGCATCTTTCAGAAAAATATCTTTGTTTCAAACAAATATTCCCTTAATACAGTTCTATATTTGTCCTCATCTTGTTTGTCGTTAACACATTTCGGTTGATATACCCTCCAGCCTTCATCAGGTGTCTTGGAGAAATTTCGAACCTGGGTTCTCACTCCTAAGGTATTTTTCGATGTTATTATTATTCATGTCACTGCATGGAATTGAACTCGGAATCTAGGGTTTAGTAGCCTGCGCTCTTAACCACTACACCATATGCCTGTGGGCATATGGCATAGTAGTTAAGAGTGCGGGCTACTAACCCCAAGATTCCGAGTTCAATTCCAGGTAGTGACAGGCATTTGACGTAGTGGTTAAGAGCACGGGCTACTAACCCCAAGATTTCAAGTTCGATTCCAGGCAGTGACCTGAATAATAATAATAATAATGATAATAATAATAATAACAACAACAACAACATCGAAAAATACCTTAGGAATGAGAACCCAGGTTCGAAATTTCCCCCAAGACACCTGATGAAGGCTGGAGGGTATATCAGCCAAAATGTTGTGTTAACAACAAACAAGATGAGGACAAATATCCATCAAATGTAAATAATATAAATATTCCCTTATCTGCTTATTGTAGACTTTAGATACAATAAAAATATAATAAAACTATTAACCACTACCTCTAAGCCGAAGAAAATTGCCATTGGAGTTTCTGTATGCTGCACCTATAAAAACTGCAGCAAGGGAAGTAAGACCTGTTCATTGTACAGTAACTAACCACAACAGAAATGTTAAGATTTATATAGAAGGTGGGACATATAAAGATTCAAATTTGGTGTACGCAGCAAAAAGCACCAAATGCAACTTGATTTATGTTGGTTGCACAACAGAACAATTAGATAAAAGGTTCAACGGGTGTAGGCATGACATTAACCCTTTCATTACCAACCCCGCTGAAACCGGCTCTGGCTCTAAGTACAAATGACTAATTTTCATAAGTTTGGAACTAAAATCTTCCACCAAACCTTAGATACAATTTATGTTCCTAACATTAGCTGAATGATCACTAAGTTATTTTACTAAATTCTTGGTTATATTTAAAGTAATTGAAAGAAAAACAGAGTATCTCAAAATAAATACAGTAATGAAAGGGTTAAGCATAATAGCAGTAGTTCAACGAAATTTGCCAGACATTTTACGTCTAATAGACGTAATTTTGAGGAACGTTTAAAAGTGCACATTCTCAGAAAACACTCAATTTGATCATTTGTAAGGATTTGTAGGGTGATATGGGGTGAGAAAATTCTAATCAAAACTATCTTTTCTTTTTTTTTGCATAACCGTACAAGGCCTAGTGTATAGTAAAGATTGTTTGCCAACATAATCTGGTTTAGGACAAATGTTGCTGTAATTTAGCCCCAAGAGACTTCGTCTCCAGCTGGCTATACAACATGATGTGTCCTTATATTAAAATTTTTTTTCTTTCAAACATGTTATGTTGGCAAACAATCTTTGCTACAAAGTACTGTTGCTGAATATCTCACGTTGTGAGATTTATAAATAGTAATTTTCTAAGGCCCAGTGTGTTGAACACAAAAATGAGTTGGTAGCGTACTAGTTCTGTAGCGTACCAACAGATGGCAGCACATAGTTGCATGCACAATGAATTCTTCATAACGACAATGCACCCTGTCACCAATCTCTCCTCACTCGTGACTTTCTCACCAAAAACATGGTATCGCTTCCACACCCACCCTATTCTCCTATTAACACCTGCAGACTTTCATCTCTTCCCCAAGATGAAAATTCAGCCCAAAGGTCAGTTTTAACACCATTGTTGAGATCAAGAGCGAATCACAGAAGGTCCTTAGCTTCTTTATGGAAAAGGACTTCCAGGCTGGATCCAAAAGTGGCAGGAATGCTGGGACCAGTGTATTGCTGGGCAAGGTTGACTAATTCAAAGGAGATGATGGTAAAACTTAGGTAGGTAAGTTATTTTTTATTAAACATAACTTGTCCAGGAACCTTTTGATACCACCTCATATACATGACTTTTTTGGAAATAACTATAACTTATGACTGATTATATAGTGTGCTTCAATTCAGAATAGATAATAGATTGTGTATATTCTTTTACTTGTTTCAGTCATTTGGCTGTGGCCATGCTGGAGCACCACTTTTAGTCGAATAAACCGACCCCAGGACTTATTCTTTGTAAGCCTAGTACTTATTCTATCGGTCTGTTTTGCCGAACCCGCTAAGTCACAGGGACATAAACACACCAACATCGGTTATCAAGCGATGTTGGGGGGACAAACACAGACACACAAACATATACATACACATACATATATACGACGGGTTTCTTTCAGTTTCCCTCTACCAAATCCACTCACAAGGCTTTGGTTGGCCCGAGGCTATAGTAGAAGACACTTGCCCAATGTGCCACGCAGTGGTACTGAACCTGGAACCATTTGATTGGTAAGCAAGCTACTTACCACACAGCCACTCCTACGCCTATATGCACAATTTTTAAAAATATATTTTGAATTTCGATTTCAAAAATTATTTTGAAATTATAATCAGAAACAAATTGCATATTCTGACCGTCCATATTTTAAAAAAATCGAAAAACAGTGAAAATTTTAGATTTATGGGAGGATAAAAAGGGAATTGGAAATTTTTTATATTTGTTTTTGCATAATCGTATGAATTCCAAAAATTTTGTAAAAATTCCCCAAACTAAAAAAAAGTGATAAGGGCTATATGGTATGCTTTTATGGTATGGCAGAATTCCATCAATAATAATCATTTTTTCTACTATAGGCACAAGGCCTGAAACTTTAGGGGACGGGGACTAGTGATTTCATCGACCCAAGTGCATCACTTGTACTTATTTCATCGACCCCGAAAGGATGAAAGACAAGGTCGACTTCGGCGGAATTTGAACTCAGAACTTGAGAACGAACGAAATGCTGCTAAGCCTTTTGCACGGCGTGCTAACGATTCTGCCAGCTCGCCACCTTAATGATAAATAATAATGCTTTCTTTATCTACCACTTAAGGGGTCATAAAAAAAGAGAACAATACAATAAGGAGTTATATAAACAGATGCGTGCAAATAGTAAAAGCGAGAATATAAATTCTAACTGAAAAATTCCCCAAAAGAAGGAGACTTTCTAGAGTTGCTCATGGAAATCCCACAAAACCATATAGGCCCAAAGTCTGAAATGTTGGGAAATCGATTACATTGACCTCAATACTCAATTGGTAATTATATAATCGATCCTGAAAGGATGAGGGTCGACCTCGGCAACATTTGAACTCAGAACGTAAATAATCGACTGTAAACATCGTTTATAGTTGATTATTTAATTAGAGATGTGTGTTCAAAGAACATAACATACCTCAACCACATACCTGTCTTACATGATGTTTATAATGTGATTGACTTTCTTTGGGAAGCTTCTTAATGTCCCTTAGAAGTCTCCGATATAAATGAGCCGGTTTCTGGATGAGGAAAGGTGTTTTGCTTGACAGCATGGCTAACTTCATTAATAATTAATCAAAGTCTTAACTAAAGCATCAGACAGAACGTAAAGTTAACCGCTCTGAGTCGTCGTCGTCACATCTTTCGACTTATAGATGGTCTGTTGTCCCAACGTGGGCAAACGTTACCGATCACCAACGTATATAGCAACATATATCAACTTCCGGGTGTTTACTTCCGATATAAATATTGATATTTTAACATTGACCAAGGTCACGAATTCGGGTTTGGTTGATAATAGGGTGTTTTAGCCTTAGCGCTTTCTTGTTTTTCACATTCATATTTAGAATGCTTTATAGGAATATTAAACTTAACTGCTACTTTAGTTGATCGAACCTTAAATAATGAAATATACGCATATATATATTTCTTTAGTACCCACAAGGGGGCTAAACATAGAGGGGACAAACAAGGACAGACAAAGGGATTAAGTCGACTACATCGACCCCAGTGCGTGAATGGTACTTAATTTATCGACCCCGAAAGGATGAAAGGCAAAGTCGACCTCGGCGGAATTTGAACTCGGAACGTAACGACAGACGAAATACGGCTACGAATTTCGCCCGGCGTGTTAACGTTTCTACCAGCTCGCCGCCTTCACGCATATACGACGAGATTGCTCCTACGCTAGTGTGCCTTCCTCAACTCCTGGTTTTATTTGCTCATAACTCGCAGAAAAATTTATATTTTTGACAAATACTTTCCAGATGGTGTAGATTATGATTATATTGGAATTCGATTAGAAAAGAAAAACTGGTGTATGCGTGTGTGCACGCGCGCACACACGCATACATACATAGATGCGCACGCAGAGAGAGAGAGAGCACCGTCATGGTAAGCTGTCAGTGACAGTAGGAAAAATCTGACTTTGTTGGATCTTTTCGGTTTGAACGGCAGTTTTTTCTAGCAGTGTCATATGAAATTGTCACCCATAATTTTGACCCTAGTATCGATCTATTGCATTTCAATCTGTTTTAGGGTTAGCGGTGGGGGAAGAGTATCTTTTTTTCCTCACAAATGTAAATAAACCCAATCTGTTTCTTAAACGCGGGACATTTTCATACGGCACAGAATTTTTTTTTTTTTACCTCAATAGACGTCAATGATTGGTTGAAATTGCAGAAATTGAAAAAACAACAACAAATATCTTACAAACCATAGAATTTTCTCAATAAAGCCAAGAGAAAAAGATTTTTATAAACGCATTCTACCAGTATACGAAGTGTAAAAGTGTTTAGTTACGTGGAAATTATTAAAAAAAACTGCCGTTCAAACCGAAAAGGTCCGAAAAAGATACCTTGTGGCCATAAACTGAGGGGTCACTCGTAAACAGAGCTGGATAACAAAACCGTTCCCCCTTTAGTGTCCACCCATAATTATGACCCTAGTATCGATCTATTGCATTAAGTTTAATAATATTATCTTTATATATAAAAGTTAAGGTTAAGGTTAGGGGGAAGGGTATCTTTTTTTCTTCAGAAATGTAAATAAACCCAATCTGTTTCTTAAACGAATATATATGTAATGTGTGTATCTGTGCAACAGAGAGGAAAATTAAAACTGCATATATTGTAAACTTAGAATATGTGTTTATTAATAAAAGTTTAATAACGATTATCTTTTATTCATATGAACATAACTGATATGAAATATGTCATAAATAACAGCGACAAACTGATATGACACCGCAAATATATGTTGCTGACACACTACGGCAGAAATTGAATTCACCTCAATAGACGTCATTGATTGATTGAAATTGCCGAAATGCAAGAATTTAAGAACAAATAGCTTACAAACTACAGAATTTTCTCGAGAAAGCCAAGAGAAAAAGATGTTTTATAAACACATTCTACCAGTATACGAAGTTTGAAAGTGTTTAGTTACAAAAAAATTATTTAAAAATCTGCCGGTCGAAGCGAAAAAATCCCTGTTGGATTTGACATTCCTTATTTAATAATATTATCTTTATATATAAAAGTGAAGTTGTGTGTCTGTCTCCTACGATTTAGATTCCTAACTACTCCCACATTTTGCGGTGCAGTTTAACCAAAAGCGGGTATCTTATAGTCGTGATTCATATCGAGCCCTTCTGGGTATTAGCGCGCGTCTACGATGAGTCTACGATTTAAAAAAAAATTACCATCATTTTTTCCATTTTAATGCATTTTTTCGCTATTATATAAGGGAACTAACTCTCTAAAAATGTCTACGATGTGTCAACGATTTTTAAAAAATTTACTATCATTTTTTTCCCATTTTTAATGCATTTTTTTTGCTTTTTTTGGCTATAACTCTCTAAAAATGCTTATATAGTTATTTCCCTTACAAACCCGAGCAACGCCGGGCGATACTGCTAGTATATAATAAAATTATAAGGCACAAAGAGGAAAAGACTATCCCTAGACACAACAGATTATTTAATAACCTTTAGTGTATATGTATGTGTTATTGTCTCCCTTCATGGCTTTCTAATGGCGAGAGTTACTAGTTGATTCTTTCAAATTTTTATGTAAACCTGAACTAAACTTGAATTAAATTCTACAACCACTATTGTTGTTAAGTTTACTGATACTATTGCCGCCATTCTATGTCTGCTATTCTCACTACTTTAACTGTCTCCCTTACTATTAGTAAGGGATGTCTCCCTTACTATTAGTAAGGGAGACAACTGACTGCTGCTGCTGCTGCTACCATCTATTACCTCTACTGTACCTTACTACTCTATAGAAACCGGTAACATGAAGAAATCAATGGATGTTAAAAAACACAAGCTAGAAGAGAATGTAAGTTATATTGCTATTACAATTATTATCAATAACTATTCACGAATAATTTAACGGTACTACTAGCGAACAGTGGTCCCGGTGCGCGCTCTATATTTCTTGGTTCCGAACTATGATGGATGTAGGCCTTTATAGTCTGGACTTAGTAGATATCGTAACCAAATCTCCCTCGATATAGATGTCACCGCACCGTTTTAAAAGGGAACGAACACATTGCATGTACTACTAGCTAACAGTGGTCCCGGTGCGCGCACTCGCGCATCCGCGCTAGCTAGTCGTAAGTAGTCGATCCTACAACGATTTGTAGGATCAACGAATTAAATATTTTTCGAACAAAGTAAATAAAACGCAAAGTAAATAATTTTTTAAACTAAGTAAATAAATTATTTTTTTATAAACAAACTAAGGGATATTTTTCGGTTTGAACGGCAGTTTTTTAAAATAATTTCCACGTAACTAAACACTTTTAAACTTTGTATACTGGTAGAATGTGTTTATAAAACATCTTTTTCTCTTTGTTTTATTGAGAAAATTCTATACTTTGTAACATATTTGTTGTGTTTTTCTTCAATTTCTGCAATTTCAACCAATCAATGACGTCTATTGAAGTGAAACCATTCTGTGCCGTATGAATATGTCCCTCGTTTAAGAAACAGATTGGGTTTATTTACATTTGTGAAGAAAAAAAAATACCCTTCCCCCCCCTAATCCTAACCCTAAAACAGATTGAAATGCAATAGATCGATACTAGGGTCATAATTATGGGTGACAATTTCATATGACACCGCTAGAAAAAACTGCCGTTCAAACCGAAAATATCCAAACTAAGGTTAGGGTAGGGTTAAAAAATTTTTTTTTAAATCATTTACTTTGCGTTTTATTTAGTTTATTCGAAAAATATTTAAAAAACCCATTTTCTTTGATATGTATTCAGCCTTGAAATACAAACATGCGCAAATCTATCATTTGCATACGCGCAAGTCGTTGTAGGATCGACTACTTACGACTAGCTTGCGCGAGTGCGCGCACCGGGACCACTGTTCGCTAGTGGTGCCCACATTGCATAATATAGTCATTCACACGCCTCTGTGTGTGTATATATATATTTCGTTTTTGTATTTGGTTTGCAAGATTCTTCATGTGAGTTCGTGTGTTGAAGCCTATTCTGTTGTGTCTGGGGAGAGTCATTCCCTTTTGCTGCTTTATAATTTAACACACTCACCAGTAAAATTTCCACTTATTTCTTTTTTATTTTTCTAAAATTTTCACCGGTGAGTGTGTTAAATTATAAGGCACCAAAAGAGAATGACTCTCCCCAGACACAGCAACAGTATATATATATATATATATATATATATAAAATTTGAGGGAATATTATTCCTAACTTACAGGGAAAAATTCAATTTAGAAATACTAAATCAAATTTCACAAAATATAATATATATATAAAAATTAGAAAAAAACCACCTTTTATTAATTCAAAATGAACAATAAAATTACACCGTCTAGAAAATTGCATATAATAGAAATATTAAAAATAAAATAATAATATACTGATGATTAAGTAAATTGCAAAATAATAATAAAAACGTATATATTTGGTAGAATAACAACACTTGTTTCGTAGCTATATTTAAGAAATGATTATAGTAAAAAAATTAATAGTAGTAATAAAATCACTTCGATATGAATATAGCCACTCATCAGGTTAAAAATAAACTACAATAATAAAATAATGACATCGACCCCAGTGGTCATCCAAAAAACAACAAAAAAGCAAAGTCAACCTCGGTAGCATTTGAATAACGATAATAATAAATGTCTTTGCAGGAGAAGATGTCTCTGTTCTATGCTGAAGAAGAAGAAGTTGACAACCGAGATGCCCACCAGGATCTAACATTATACAAACGATCTTGTTCAGAGATCCTGAAATTGATCCAAGTTATAAAAGAGTTGAAAACTAGTAAATCAAAAGAAGCGGTAAGTATTTAATTACTGAATTTTCATTAGCCAAACATCTTATATATAAATATCAAATGCCGGATTTATTCATGTATAATATTCACATTTTTAAACCTTTTCATTCTAAACATTAGAGCTGTATCTTATACATAAAAGCTAAATGTTACATATTTTCCCATCACAGATGTGTGACCATAATCAGAATGTTTCCACTTGAAGTCAGATATTTCATTTATTCATACAAGCACATGTTTAACTGTAACAGAAAGTTTAAATCTCTATCACATTCCTCTGGAAGTGAATGACACATTAACCCCTTTAATGTTCAAATTATTCTATCAAAAGTAATGCTTATTTATTCACATTCATCATCATCATCATCATGTGTCTTCTTTCCACGCTGGCATGGATTTGGCGGTTTGACTGGGACCAGTAAGCCAGAGAGCTGTACCAGGCTCCAGTCTGTTTTGGCTTGGTTTCTACAGCTGCATGCCCTTCCTAATGCCAACCACTCCACAGAATGTAGTGGATGCTTTCTATGGGTCCCTTTTAACATGTCACCAGCACTGGCTGTGACTACAATTTCACTAAGCTTGACACGTCTTCTCAAGCACAGCAAATCACCAACAGTCTCGGTCACTTACTATTACCTCTTTGAAATCATGCATTATCTCATAACTTTGAGATTTTGTTGAGGTAACTTAATTTTTAGAATGATATTTTTAGGGTTGGTATGAAAGGCTAGATTTGGCTAGCTTGATCATAAAGCAGATAGAATATTTGAGTCAGATATGGCCATTTTAAATGCTAAAAGGTTAAATATATGTTATATTTCATAAATGTGTGGAGGCGCAATGGCCCAGTGGTTAGGGCAGCAGACTCGCGGTCGTAGGATCGTGGTTTCGATTCCCAGACTGGGCGTTGTGAGTGTTTATTGGGCGAAAGCACCTAAAGCTCCACAAGGATCCAGCAGGGGGTGGTGGCGATCCCTGCTGTACTCTTTCGCCACAACTTTCACTCTTTCTTCTGTTGGCCTGCTCGCTTAGCCAGCGATGTGTAGCAACATCTGATAGCCTGGTCAGTCACGTGATCACGTGATTTCATAAGTAACGCACTAAATACGTGCTTTATTTCATGGCTATGTGGTGTAGAGGTTTGCTTCCCAACCATGTGATTTCAGACTCATTCATACTGTATGGCATCTTGGGCAAGTGTCAAAGCCTTGTGAGTGGATTTGGTCAGTTGAAACTGAAAGAATCCTATCGTAGCCTGTTGAATGTGTATTTTGGTTTGTGTTCCTTCCCATGATTGTTGGAGACAAGCATCATTATCATCATACAGATCGTGTCATTTATTTCCAGTCACCCATCAAAGCTTGTTTGGTTATAAGGAAATGTTAACCTTGCTTTGAAACAGGTGAGGGTTGGTGACAGGAAGGACATCCAGCTGTAGAAATCTGCTCTGCAAATTCTGACTTGTACAAGCATGGAAAAGGGGACATTTAAAAAATGAGGTGTGTGTTTGTGAGAGAGAGAGAGAGATCTTGTTTTGACATCATGTCATGGAATTAATGGGCTTTACCATCCCACAAGCAATACCATTTGTTTCCAATTTTCCTGTTATCAACAATCACACACACATACACATACAGATATACATATGGTACAGGCATGGCTGTGTGGTAAGAAGCTTGCTTCCCAATCATATGGTTCCAGGTTCAGTCCCACTGTGTGGCACCTTAGACAAATAAATCTCTTCTACTTAAGCCTCTGGTCAACCAAAGACTTGTGAGTGGATTTAGTAGGTGGAAACTGAAAGAAACCCATTGTATATATATATATGTGTGTGTGTGTGTATCTTTGTGTCTGTTTTTATCATCCACCACTGTTTGACAACAGGTGTTAGTGTACTTACATAGCCATAACTTAGCAGTTCAGCAAAGGAGGCTGATAGAATAACTACCAAGCTTTAAAATATATATGTATAAGTACTGGAGTCAATTCATTTGACTAAAAAGGCAGTGCTCCAGCATGGCCACAGTCTAATGACTGAAACAAGTAAAAGATATAAGATATATATCATCATCATCATCATCGTTTAACATCCGTTTTCCATGCTAGCATGGGTTGAACGGTTCGACCAGGGCCTGGGAAGCCAGGAGGCTACACCAGGCTCCAGTCTGATCTGGCATTGTTTCTACAGCTGGATACTCTTCCTAATGCCAACCACTCCATGAGTGTAGTGGGTGCTTTTTATGTGCCACCAGCACAGGGGCCAGAGGAGGCTGGCAAACGGTCACGATCAGTTGGTGCTTTTACGTGTCACCGACACAGACGCCAGTCAGGCGGTGCTGGCATCTGCCACGTTCGGATATATAATGAGTTTAATTCAGTTTCCATTGCCAGATCTATTCTGAACGCTTTGGTCAACCCAAAGCTATAGAAAAAGATACTTGCCCAAAGTGCTATGCAGTGGGACTGAACCTGAAACCACTTGGTTGGGAAGCAAATTTCTTAACCACATGACAAGCCACTTTCAGCTTCTGTCTACCAGATCCACTCAGGAAGCTTTAGTCAGCCCTGAAGCTATTGTAGAAGACAATTGCCTGAGGTGGTACACATTGGGACTGCAGTTGGGAAGCAAGTTTCTCAACCACACAGCCATGTTGATAGATCTAACTAAATTCCCTTTTCCCTTATGCAATAATGCTAAAGAAAATCCAGGAAATCTCCAGATTGTAAAGCAGAAATCTTAGCCACATATTTGCAATCATGTGGATGTACACATGTTACAAGTATACATGTATGTTTATAAAGTATGGCCGTTTGCCAGCCCCGTCTGGCATGTAAAAAGCACCCAGTACACTCACAGAGTGCTTGGCGTTAGGAAGGGCATCCAGCCGTAGAAACACTGCCAGATCAGACTGGAGCCTGGTGCAGCCTTCTGACCTCCCAGACCCCAGTTGAACCGTCCAACCCATGCTAGCATGGAAAGCGGATGCTAAATGATGATGATGATATGAACAAAAAATGGCAAGATGCTAATCCAAAAACAAGCTCATCCTGTTCATACCAGCAAGAAAGGATAAATATAAAACACTAATAATGAAGGATTTACTGTGATTCAGTTTTGTCTTGCTTTCTATTATGTTTGTGTACTTTTTCCTTTTCTTTTTAACCAGGCTGCTGAAATTGAGGAATATAAGAGTAATGCTGTCTTGCAGTTTGTTCTTTTGAAGAAATTGAACAGACTTGCACACATACGCTGCAAGAAAGTTCGGGAATCCACAAATGAGGTAAGAATTTCCTGCTTTTTAATTCAACAAATGTTTCTTCTTTGAGAATCTATTCTAAAAGATTTGATGAATACAAAAATCAAACATCTTGCTCCAGCTGCTACGATAACATTTTAAAAATAAATACTCACTGTGCCACTGGCATGACATGTGATTAGAAACTTTGTTTCACAATCATGAAATTCTAGGGTCCAGTCTTACAGTGTAATTTCTTGGGCATGTTTCTTCAATGTTGACTTTGGGTGAACGAAATTTAGAAGGAAACTATACAAAGCATGTATGAATTGATGACAAGAAGGACATCTGGCTAAAGAAAATCTGTCTCAATAAGCTCTGCCCAACCCGTGCAGGCATGCAAAAGTGAATGTTGAAATGATGACAATGATATTTATATATATCATCAACATCATCATCATCATCATCATTTAACATCCGTTGTCTATGTTGGCATGGGTTGGACAGTTTGACAAGGGCTGGCAAGCTAGAAGGCTGCACCAGACTCCTGTCTGATTTGGCATGGTTTCTACAACTGGATGCCTTCCCTAACACCAACCACTCCAAGAGTGTAATGGATGCTTTTATGTGCCACTGGTACAGATGCCATTTGTGTGACACTCGTATCTGCCATGACTGTGATTTCACTTGGCTTGATGGGTCTTCTTAAGCATTGCATATTGCCAGAGGTCTCAGTTACTAGTCATTGCCTCTGTAAGTCCCAAAGTTTAAAAATCATGTTTCACCACCTCATTCCATGTCTTCTTGGGTCTACCTCTACCACAGGATCCCTCCATAGTTACAGATTGGCACTTCTCTACACAGCTGCCCTCATCCATGCGCATTATATGACCATACTAGTGCAGTAGTCTCTTGCATACCATATCCAGTGCCTCTTATGCCTAACTTTTCTCTCAATATACTTACATTCTGTCAAACATGCACACTGACATAGCACATCCAGTGAATCATACTGGTTTCATTTCTTTCAAGCCTATCAAGTCCTTGGATGTCACAGCCCATGTTTCACTGGCATATAGCATTGCTGTTCTCACACAGGTATCATACAATCTGTCTTTCACTCTGTTGGGGAGGCCCTTTGTTGCCAGCAGAGGTAGGAGCTCTCTGAACTTTGCCCAGCCTATTCTTATTCTCATGGCTACGCTCTCAGAGCATCCACCTCTGCTACTAACTTGGTCACCTAGCTAATGAAAGCTATGTATTACCTCTAGCTTGCTCCCCTATTTTCTGCATTTATTGTACCTGTGCACCTTCCACAAACAAAAGCTATTTTCCTTGTTAACCTTCCTCTGATATTGCTGCACCTCTTACATGTCCATAGCTTACAACAAGTACATCTTATGGAATTTCTACCTATACCTTTTCTACAGTTTGAGCAAGGCCATCTACCTGAAGGGATTTGTAATTTGTCTGCCTTCTTACTTACTAAAACTTTGGTTTTTGCTAGGTTTATTCTAAGGCCCTTCAATTCTAGACCTTGTTTCCATACCTGAAACTTCTAGTTCTGGTAGTGATTCAGCTATAAGAATAAGGACATCAGCATAGAGGAGCTCCAGGGGCAGCCCGTCTTAAATTCCTCTGTTATTGCCTAGTGTACTATGATGAACAATATTTGGTTAATGAGAGACAGAAGATGGAAGATACAAGAATTTATATTAATCACTAAAATTGTTATGACCCATCTAGCATCTATATCTTATGGGTGGGATACTTAACAACTGGTTCAGGGACATCAAACGGTGTAGATGTGTCTCTTCAGGTGATAAATAGATATAACTCGTTAAAATAACACTTCTGCGATGTATCTTGTTATTCCTTATAAAGAAAAGTAGCAAATTAAAGGGCATGTCTTTATTTATATAGAAGATCAATAATAAAATAACAGATGCAAAAAAGAAACAGACACGTAATACAGTGAACAAAGTTATTTTATTAATGATTTTCTATATAAATGAAGCTCTGTTCTTCAATTTGCTGCTTTTCTTTACACGAACTGAAAAGATGCATTGCAGAACTGTTATTCTAATGAGTTATGTCTATTTATCACCCAAAGAGACACATCTGCACCGTCAGATACTCCTGAACCAGTTGTTAACCCTTTCGTTACTATATTTCTGACCAAAATACACCCCTCATGAGTTTCAATTAAATTCTAAAATAATCATGAATTTAGACTAGTTTCATTAAATAATTGTAACTTTTTTACTTATCAACATATTAATGTGATATTTGGAACATAATTAAAGAAAGGGTTCTTAATCAATTCTATTGCATAACTTTTGTCTCAAAGTGACTTTAATTACAAGTAAATCCTGGTAAACTGAACAAAAGGTAAAAATATTAAAATTTTGTTCAAACATTACCATAGAAAATTAGTCCTCAGCTAATATTTAATTGAGGTATGCAACAAAATTTTGACATAGAAGAATTGTGCATATCACTAGATCATCAGTTGAATTTAATGCACAACAGAACAGGAGTACCATAAAGGTGAAATACTGGAATCCACCGCAAATTTGACCGAACTAAAAAAATTGGTCAAAAAATAATATACGGCCCTGGTTAAGGTATGGAAGTAATAAATTCCAGACCACATTGTACCATTATTTTCCCTGTATAAAACCTAAATCCACAACAGTACCCAGTATTTGCTTCACAAATTTTCCCAATTTTGATCCCCCATTTTGTGTTTGCTTCCGCAGTGATCGCTTCAAACAAGCATACTGATAAAAATAAAAGTCTAATGGTTTCGCTTCCTAAGAAAGACTATAGATAAACTCTATCTCCTCAGAAAAATTGCTAATAAAAACATTTTTAAAGTTTTTACTTCATTCCTATGTAAAATTGTCTTTGCTGTCGCTATAGCTGCTTTGTTTCTTCAGAATCACTGCTTTCGGTTTCTGATACAGAAATATCCTATTCATTATTGTACACCATGTGATTTTGTACCGCATTCATTCTTTTTCTCGATATCTCCCTATTTTCTGTTGAAAAAGCTTTAAATTCAGAATCAATGCTTGATAACATGAAACTCCTATCCATTTTCAAAGTTGAAGAAAAATTGATGCCGAAAAAATGTGGGGGAAAAATCTCCCAAAATTCACTGAGTTCAGATATCACGTCAAGCAATATCGGATACTATAACCCAACTATTTACAAAGTGAATTCACGTATTTTCACAAATGTACTAACGAGATTTGTACTTAAATTCACATTCAAATAACAATGGGTTCTCTCGGCCAGCTACAGGCAGGTTGGTCTTATGAACCAAAAACTTTTTCAGCTGGCTACGGCTGGGTTTGTATTGAAAGGGTTAAATATCCCACCTATGAAGGATTGTTGCTAGATGGATTAAAATAATTGTAGTGGTTAATGAAAATTCTCGTATCTTTCATCTTCCATCTCATTTAACCAAATACATATTGAACACTGAAAGTGATTGTGCTTTACCAGTAAGCTATCTGGTATAAACCATTCGTTTTATTATCTAACATATATACATATAATCATTTAAAGTTTACTCATCTATACTTGCACGGGTCAGATAGGACTACATTAGAGGGTAGAGATTTTTCTGCAGCTTGCAACCAACAGCCCGGACATAGTTACTGAACTGAAAACAAACAACACTATTTGGATGACAGAAAATATGAAATCACTCACACAAAGTCATGTATATATATATATATATATATGCTTTATTTAAAGCAGCAGAAAATTCAACAAAACCTGTTACTCTGAGTTTCCCGTTGCCGTTCATCGGACAGTTTTTGCTATATATATATATAATAATAATAATAATATTAGGGAGTAAATCCTAACTTACAGGGTAAATTAGATTTAGGATTAAATCTAATTTTACAGTATAAATATACATATTAAATTAGAGATAAAACCACTATTAGGCAAATCAAACAGTGTTTTTCACTGTTTGATTTGCCTAATAGTGGTTTTATCTCTAATTTAATATATATATATATATACACACACACACACAAATATATACACACATTTATACATACAACAAGCTTCTTCATTTCTTACCCCTTTCACTGGGCAAGTGTCTTCTACCATAATCTTGCTTTGACCAATGAATTGTGAGTGAAATTTTACAGCCAGGAGTTTTATAGATAGTCACCTTGCTCATCACAAAAATTTTCACTCTTTCTGTCTGCCAAAAGGTCCTTGTCTGGCAAGCTCACAGGTGCTGGTGTCACATAAATAGCCTCCCTGGCTGGTTCCACATAATAGCACTGAGTACCATGTAAAAGCACCCAGTCCACTCTGTAAAGTGGTTGGCTTTAGGAAGGGATTGCTATTCATACTGTTTCAGTTTCTTCCCAAAGGGCCTTTAGTGTAGCCTGTTTTATAGTGTCATCATCGTCATCATTTAATGCATGTTTTCAGTGCTGGCAAGGCTGTGACGGTTTGACAGGAGCTCACCAGCTGAAAGGCTGTTTAGGCTCCCTGTCTGTTCTGGCATGGTTTCTATGGCTGAATGCCTTTCCTAATGCCAACCACTGTACAGTCTACTGGGTGCTTTTTACATGGCACCATCACCTACGAGCCTGTGAGATTAGGGATGCTCAGCTGGAGACGGTTGCTGGGACCAAGCCTGTATGCAAGGACAACCACACTTTTATTTGTCCTGTAAGTAAAAGTCTACAGGTGTTAAATCAGGATAATGTGTGGAGAACTCAGCTGTACCTCTTTGTCCTATCCAGTATCATTGCAAATTCTCATCCGGGTACACCATCTTGTTGAAGTACTTTAAATTTGTATAGGTGTTACCAGTTTTTATCTTTAGTCTTACTAATATTTTGATAAAAATAGGTCACACTAACCTATTTTTTCTCTTAGTAAATTCATAATGATTTTTTGATTTTTTTATCCAAAAATGTTATTTCTTTCGGAGATGTACTTGCAAAGCAAGTGACCTGATCTGAGATCATGTGCTGGAACTAAAACAATTGCAGTGTGGAAAGTGTTTATAAGCCATTTAAGAAACACACTAAATCCGTTAGATTCACTTCAACATTTAAATTTAATTTGTCAAAATATTTTCGTCGCTTTAAGACTGTGACCTGTTCACTGACAAAATTTCTTTCTCTCTCTAGAATACCTATGGGAAAGGCATGAATGTCACAAAATACAGTCTATTATCCTCTTTAAATTTAAAGCTATCTGTCTAAAAAAAAAAATAATCCTTTAGATACCAGTAATATTTTGCTTATTGTTTTTCCCTTATTCTGTATTTTTATTAAAATATCTATGCTACATTTACCTTTAATGTGTTGTAACAAAAGACTTTTATTGTGTAACTTAACATATTCCTGCAATTATTTTATGCATACTTAATGCCTGCCTAATTATTTTTTCCATTTGTTAATGTCAAGGCATATACCTTTGTAGTCGCTTTTGCTGCTTGTATAAAGTTTCATGTACTCCCAAACCAACAAGGAAGCCACTTTGTGGCTGCTTAATCTGCAAGAAATCACAGCCTGTCATCTCAAAAACAAAAAAAGAAAGAAAGAGAGAGAGAGAGAACACTTTGGATATTGTTGTCCTGGGTGCTACTTTGATCCATAATTCTGTTTTATCCTGGGGCTAAACAATAACTGCAAATAAAATAACTTCAGCCTCTTTGAACTTAGCAATACCTCAGTGCCAAAGGTATCTGAAACACTTGCAATACTTGTACCTCCACTTTTTCCATCAAAGTGCTCATTCTCTTTGCTTGAAATAGCAACATATCACTCATCTGCAAATCCTGCCCTTACAATTAACAGAAAATGGATGGATCGCAATTGGGGCCTTTGGTCATCTGTTTGGCTTAATTCATTGATACTGTCAGGTATGGCACACTAAACAGCATCTCGTTAATGATAAAAGCAGTACACAGTTGCTCAAACTGGTAGAAATAGCAACACAGTCTCCCTCAAATTGTGATTTAATGTCTTGTATATCAGAGGTGCATATTGGACGGTGACTGGTAATAAAGTTACAGGGAGAAAAAAAAACTCACAATTAATTTATAGGAACCCCTGTGACTTTTTTACTTGGATTCTATTGGACAATATGGTTGTGGATATACAAAACGGTGCTAACTTTAGGAATATCTTTTATTGTAGATCTGCGAGATCCCCAGCAGACCTACTAGCATTAAAACTCATCTTTTCATAGCTCATTTCTCCATAATCACCACTAACAACACTAAGCTTTCTTACTGAATACGTTCAACCCTAAAATTGCTTCCCTGTGCAACTAAGTACTTATTGATTTTCCTCCATCCATTAGCCTGCAACAGTTTAAGTTAAATATAATAGCCCCAATATAATCCAATTAGCCCTATACATATTCTACAAGATGTATGGGTCCTATCCTGATTCCTACTGTTCCTCTTTGACAAATAATAGACAAACCTCTGAACAAACAACAGCAAAAAAAAAGATCAAAAAGCTAATTTTATGAAGAGCACCATCCGAGTCTGATCGTTGGCAGAGCGGCTATCTGGCCTCCATGCCGATGGCATGTAAAGGACACCATTCGAGCGTGATCGTTACCAGCATCGCCTTACTGGCACCTGTGCCGGTGGCATGTGTAAAAGATTCGAGTGAGGTCGTTGCCAGTACAGCCTGACTGGCCCCCGTGCCGGTGGCATGTAAAAGCACCCACTACACTCTCGGAGTGGTTGGTATTAGGAAGGGCATTCAGCTGTAGAAACTCTGCCAGATCAAGATTGAAGCCTGGTGCAACCATCTGGTTCGCCAGCCCTCAGTCATTCGTCCAACCCATGCTAGCATGGAAAGCGGACGTTAAACAATGATGATGATGAGGAGGAGATTAAGAATGATGAAACAGAGTTGTTGGTGTTTCATTCAGGTCAATCCTGATTCAACAGATCAAAGGAATTTCATATGTAATGGATCACTGTTTTGTTTTCTATTTTCTATTTCTGATGTAATATAACTAAGACTACATTTGTCTAAGCTGTGTTTCCTAACATGATACGGTGTGATTTTTAAGGGGTACACGCACATATCCATCTTATGCCAGCTTAGACAGTGAATATAAAGTGGACCCACTGTTCTTGAGGAGACCTATTGAGTCAAGTACATCAACATCAAAATAAAAATTCAAATGGAAATTGTAGTTAAGACACCCGTGCCAGTGATATGCAAAAATCACCGTCTGACTGTGGCAGATGCCAGTGCCCCCTGACTGGCATCCGTGTCGGTGATATGTAAAAGCACCAACCGATCCTGGTTGTTTGCCAGCCTGCTCTGGCCCCTGTGCCGGTGGCACATAAAAACACCCACTACACTCATGGAGTGGTTGGCATTAGGAAGGGCATCCAGCTGTAGAAACACTGCCTGGTGCAGCCTCCATGGCTTACCAGACCCCAGTCGAACCGTCCAGCCCATGCTAGCATGGAAAACGGACGTTAAATGATGATGATGATGATGATAGCAGTGTCAACATTGTTGTCTTTTTAAATCTGTAAGAACATTCACTACAACTGTTTGCTTTTGTGTTATTTCTCTCTTACTTCTTGTTGCAGGACAAATTGCGAATTGACCGTTATCACTTACAGCTGCAGAATCTTCTCTACGAAGCCTTACATTTACAGAAGGAAATTACAAAGTGCCTAGAATTTAAGTAAGGAGTCTTTCCCTATCTTTCATTCTGATTACAGTTAGAGTAAAGTATAGCTTCCTGTACATTAGTATAAATGATGCATTTTATTAATGGTGTATTACTTGTCTGTACAATCTTCCAGTAAATTAGTCTGGTGGCTGTGAGAATTTGATGTACCTGCTTGCAAATTTATGCAGATTATAAGAGGTATTGTGTGTGTGTGTGTGTGTGTACTAAACTGACAAAGTGAGATAGATGGGCCTGGTATGAGATCAATCAGCTCTGATGTGCAGAAACCATTGTATTAACAACTAGCAGTATTGCCCGGCATTGCTCGGGTTTGTAAGGGAAATAACTATATAAGCATTTTTAGAGAGTTATAGCTAAAAAATACATTATAAATGGAAAAAAAATTATGGTAAATTTTTTTTAAATCGTTGACTCAACTCATCGTAGACATTTTTAGAGAGTTACTTCCCTTATATAATAGCGAAAAAATGCATTAAAATGGAAAAAAATGATGGTAAATTATTTTTAAAATCGTAGACTCATCGTAGATGCGTGCTAATACCCAGAAGGGCTCGATATGAATCACGACTATAAGATACCCGGTTTTGGTTAAACTGCACCACAAAATGTGGGAGTAGTTAGGAATCTAAATCGTAGGAGACAGACACACAACTTCACTTTTATATATAAAGATAGAATGGCAGGGAGAGAGAGGAAACAGTACAGTTGTGGGGTAGAGACTGAAGTGTGTTGGCGAATGATTCCTTACCAGTCAGTCAAGTAGATGTGGTCACTCTGATCTGTTGAAAATTCTGTCATCTTTAAAATAAAAAAAATAATTTAAAAACTTTTTTTAACTGCTTTAAAAAAAAAGTTTTTTGAGTTGTATTTCTAAATGTGAGAGGTAATGATTTTTTTAGAACTGAAATAGTTTTATTAAATTTGGGGGGAAATTTCTGTTCTATTGTTTTCATTTTTATTTATTTTTTTCTCTTTTCTTTCAGATCTAAAGATGAAGAAGTAGAATTGGTTCCTATTGAAGAATTCTATGAAAATGCACCAGAAGAGATTTCAAAACCTGTAAGAATAATTGAAATTTTAGAATAGGATAGAAAAAAAAATGATAATTAACAAATTCCCTATTACTGTGTATTGTTGTTGTTGTTATTTAGAAGTTTTATTTCCCTGATTCTATTATCCAGTGTGTCCTTTTCTTAAGTGGGTAGGGTGTAATTTGTGAGAGGGTTGGTTACTATTTCTAACAAATCATGCATTCACATAGTTTCCACATATTTCTGTTCCCCAGTTATTGTTGTATCTCCGCCCCCTTTTTTTTATTTTATACCTATGAATGTGTCCATTTACTGCAATCTTTGTTTTAACAACTTTTCTCTTATAATTGCAGAAAATCACACACAATGATTCTCACCAACAAACTCTTGCACGTTTGGATTGGGAGTTAGAACAAAGGAAAGAGTAAGTATGTCCAGTGTTTCTGATGATAAATTCTCTTAAAATGTTATTTATTTATTGGCATGTGAAACATTCAAGCGAGGTTGCCGCCAGTGCCTCTGGACTGGCTCCTGTGCAGGTGGCACATGAAAAGCACCATTTGGGCGTGGTCATTGCCAGTTCTACCAAACTGGCCTTCATGCTGGTGGCACGTAAAAGCACCCACTACACTCTCGGAGTGGTTGGCGTTAGGAAGGGCATCCAGCTGTAGAAACTCTGCCAGATCAAGATTGGAGCCTGGTTCACCAGACTTCAGTCAAATCGTCCAACCCATGCTAGCATGGAAAGCGGACATTAAATGATGATGATGAGGTACAAGCATGGCTGTGGAATAAAAAGTTTGCTTTTTGAATCCCAGAACTTCAGGTTCAGTTTCACCATATAGCACCATCATCAAATGTCTTCTGTTTATGGCTTCAGGCTGACCAGAGCCTTGTGAGTGGATTTGGTGGAAGAAAACTGAAAGAAGTCCATCCTTTCCAGTTATTTCATCATGTTAAACCGTTAATCCATAAACTGGGTTTTTTTCTCTATTTACTTTCCGCTTTTCTTTTTCTGTGGGAGACCATAAGTTCAAAATGCCAAAGACTTTTCCATATGTTTCTGAGCATCAAACTAATACACCTGCTTGTTATTCCCTCACCTGCCTTTGTTTTTTGTTTTCTGTAGATTTGAAATGTGTGTGTGTGTGTGTGTGTATGCATACATGTATGTGTGATACAGTCTTTTTGCCTTGATATCATATAATAGCTGTGAGTGTCACCATCATGCATGCAGTCTCCTTCATTTTCAATCTTCTCTGGTCATGGAGAAATATTACCTCACTTGGAAACCAGTGTGGAAGGACATATGACCTTAGTAAATCATCCTCTACAATTCTGTCCAACCCATGCAAATATGGAAAGTGGACATTATAACACTGATGGTGATTTTATATATATATATTTAATATTTATTTATATATATATATATATATATATATATATATATATATATATATATATGAGGTTTTGGTATCCAGAAGACTTGAGGTGGCAGGTAAGGCTATGTAAGTGCTATGGAAGGACCACTGTTAGACTCCTGGTTCAATAATAGTATGTGTGAGGAGTCTAATGCAGGTCATGTGTGAGCGTGTTTAGGTTAAATAAAATGAGACAACAAAGCCAAGGCAGTGTGAAATTTGTAGGACATTTTATAAAGAGGGGGTTAGTCTTACAGCTGTATCAGGGTTATAAAAGATATCCCATCATCAGAGACGAAATGAAAGAGTTAAAAAGAAGGAAATAGTAGAGTTCAGTATAAAAAGTTATTTTGAAAAGGGAGAGATATAAGAAGTATAAAGGGACATATAAAGAATAAAAATAAAGATATATGTTGGATGTTAAACTTAGTGTTCCATAATCCAATGAATGTGCTGTGTAGAATGGGTAAAAAGGTTTTTGTCCATGGTATATAAGTTGTGATAGGAGTTCATATTTTGTTGTTATAAATGGATAGTGTGCAGGTATATATATAATATATATATATATATATAGTACAAAGTAAGATAGGGGTTATGGGTGTAACCCACTATGGGATATCATTTATCCAATATACTGTTGGTAAAATACCCAAATTCTTAATACATAAATGTTTTTAATTGCAATGCAATTAAGTCATTTATTGTATTAAACGGGTGAAGGTAAAGAAATATTTTTACCGTAAATTTCTAATACAAATAAGAAAATGGAGAAACAAATTTGGTTTGTTTATCAACTTACGGATATTATAATGTTGATTATTTAGTTCTCATTTGTAAAATGAATAAATAATCCAACATTATAATATCCGTAAGTTGATGAACAAACCAAATTTGTTTCTCCATTTTCTTATTTGTATTATATATATATATATATACACATATATGTGTATTATATTTACATACAAATATTCTTTATTTGTGGGTTATTAGGGCTACCAACATTTCCATGTAAAGGGAATCTCTCAATAGTTATCAATCCTGCCACATAGGAATATTAGTCCTTATCTCCATCCAAGATGTGACAGGCTTGATAATAGTTGAGAGATTCCTCTTTATATGAAACTTATTGGTAGCCTTGTTGACCCACAAATGTAGAATATTTATCCATCAATGCAGTATTGAGTACTCATTCTCACTGTTCGAGATATCCGTTCGTATTTATGTATGTATATATATTTATATATTTTACATATATATAATCGTTTTCAGTTTTGCATGGGCTGGATGGAATTTGTTGAGACAGATTTTCTACAATCAGATGTCTTTCTTGTTGTTAATCCTCACCTGTTTCCCAGCTAGACAATATTTTCCCAATGGCTAGACATGTCTACACAGAAGATAAGAAAAGAATGGTTCTGCTTATGTGGTGGTGTCACTTGTTTATAACGTAACTATCATGTGATGTCAAGACAAAGAGGCTCAATCGCACACACGTACACACAGGCTTTCAGTTTCTGTCTTCCAAATCCAATTCACAAGGCTTTCGTCAGCCAGGGTCTATAGAAGAAGACACTTGTTTAAAGTACCATGCAGTGGGACTGAACCTGAAACCATGTGACTGGGAAGCAAACTTCCTAATCAAACAATCATGCCCCTGCTTATATATGCGGAGTAGATAAAACAGGGGACAACTGATGAAGGGAATGTTCTTTATGTTGCCTGTCTCGTTTCTCTATTTGTTTCTTTCGTTGTCTGTAAAAAGTTTGTTTTTTATGTTCTCGTTTCTCATTTTGTTGACGTTTTTTTGATGTCCTGCACCCATATATGCAGGTATATATACATATATATGTAGGTATGTACATGTATGTATATGCATATATTTATGTATTATTTATATTATATATATATATATTAGGGCAGCGGACTCGCGGTCGCAGGATCGCGGTTTCGATTCCCAGACCGGGCGTTGTGTGTGTTTATTGAGCGAAAACACCTAAAAGCTCCACGAGGCTCCGGCAGGGGGTGATGATCCCTGCTGTGCTCTTTCACCACTCTTTCTCCCACTCTTTCTTCTGTTGGCCTGCTCGCTTAGCCAGCGGGGTGGCGTCATTCGAAGGCTAAAGCAATGCGAACGCATTGTGACCAGCGATGTGTAACAACATCTGACGGTCTGGTCGGTCACGTGACGTGATATTTCTTATTCCGTCCAACCCATGCTAGCATGGAAAGCGGACGTTAAACGATGATGATGATGATACACACACACATCCAGTCCACATTGCAAAGGGCATCCAGGTGTAAAAATCATGCCAAAACTAACTTTACCTGTGCTAGTGCCACATAAAAAAGCCCTGAGTCCACACAACAGAGTGATTGGTGTCAGGAAGGGCATCCAGCTGTAAAATCTCTACCAAAACAGACACAGTAACCTAGAGTAGTTTTTCTACCTGGCCGGCTCCTGTCACCCATCCTGCCCATGCATTCATGGAAGATGGACATTAAACGATGATGATGATGATGATGATATAGTGTGTGATAAAAGCTTGGATATTTGACTCGTGATCATGTGATCATGAGTTCAGTTCCTAATAGTATGTTGTATCCTTCAGCATGACCCTTGAGTTTACATTGCTCCAGTCCAATTAGCTGGGGAAAATGAGTAGTACCTTTATTTCGAAGGGTCAGCCTTGTAATTCTGTGTCATGTAGGTCGTTGCCAGTACAGCCTGACTGGCCCCCATGCTGGTGGCACATAAAAAGCACTCACTACATTCTCGGAGTGGTTGGCATTAGGAAGGGCATCCAGCTGTAGAAACTCTGCCTTATCAGATTGGAGTCTGGTGCAGCCATCTGGTTCGCCGGCCCTCAGTCAAAATCGTCCAACCCATGCCAGCATGGAAAGCGGACATTAAACGATGATGATGGTGTGTGTTTGTGAAGTGTTAGAGAGAGATATTGGCTTGGATATGTGGTTAAGTAGTTCATTTGTCAACCACATTGTTTTGGGTTCAGTCCCACTGTGCATTAACTTTGGCAAATATCTTATCAGTTTTATTTTACTATATTTATTTTATCAGGTTATCTGGTGAGCTGAAAAAATCTCAAGAAAAAAGGGAAAAACTTCTAAAAGAGATAACTGAGAGCAAAGACTATCTTGATAGCATGCAACCAAAACTGAATTCCATTCTTCAGGTAAATTGTGTAATATATTTATTTTAATTTTTTTTTTTTTTTCTTTGTTTAGCATCATTGAAAGTATCTTGAAAATGTTGCTGTGGGAGATCTGTGAATGTAAAGAATGCAAGTTAGAAAGAGAGACAGCTCCAAGGACACCCAGCAAAGGGATCAGTTATTAAAGTTGACAGCTGTACAATAGATATCACAATTCAGGGTATATTGGCAGGAAAAATAAGTGGAGTATTAGAGATAATCTCTGAGATCCTGAAAATATCTGGTAAAGAAAAACATCTCTTAGTCACTTGCGTTAGTTAGTCAGGCAATGCAGGAAGGTGTCTCTTACCTAGTGATTGGCATAGTATCATTGTCAACTGCTACAAAATTAATCCTTAAGGCACCATTCAAGCGTGATCGTTACCAGCGTTGCCTTACTGGCACTTGTGCCTGTGCTAGTAGGGTGCCAAGAGCACCCTCCGAGCGTGATCGTTGCCATAGCAGCCAACTGGCTTCCGTGCCAATGGCATGTAAAAGGGCACCATTCGAGCGTGATCGTTACCAGCGTTGCCTTACTGGCACTTGTGCCTGTGCTAGTAGGGTGCCAAGAGCCCCATCCAAGCGTGATCGTTGCCAGAGCAGCCAACTGGCTTCCATGCCAGTGGCATGTAAAAGGGCACCATTCGAGCGTGATCGTTACCAACGTCGCCTTACTGGCACCTGTGCTGGTGGAATGTGTAAAAAGATTCGAGCGATGTCATTGCCAGTACCGCCTGACTGGCCCCCATGCCGGTGGCACGTAAAAAGTACCCACTACACTCTTGGAGTGGTTGGGGTTAGGAAGGGCATCAAGCTGTAGAAACTCTGCCAAATCAAGATTGGAGCCTGGTTCGCCAGCCCTCAGTCAAAATCGTCCAACCCATGCTAGCATGGAAAGCAGACGTTAAATGATGATGATTATTGTCAAATGTAATACTTATTAATTAATATTAATATTGTTTTGAATTCATAATTAATTAATAATATTAATTCATATTGTTTTGAATTCATCGAGCATTATCTTGTTGCTTTGAGATTTTGCTGATGTAATTGTTTATTTTTAGAGTAACATAGGATAGATGGGAGTTGCTAGATCTGGCCTCTTTGAACAGAAAACAGGTAGAATAATATGGCCGGATACAGTCAATTTAGATGCTAAATAGTTGAGGGAGATGCTCTGAAATGAAGTAACTACATAGACATCAAACTGTTGGGTAAAGTTATGAAAGTTATAGAAAACTAAAACTGATTAAAGAGAGAATTATGTTAGATGACATGTAGTTCGGGGGGGGGGCGTTTCTAGTTTATTTGCTTGTGGTTTATGTTGTTATTAAGGATGAAGTGATGTTGGCACGTGTAGCTGCTTCTTTATAGCTGATAGAGTCAGTGTAAAAAGGCAGTGCCCCAACATAGTTGCAGTCTAATGACTGAAGACAGTAAAAGAGTGAACAATACAAGACCTGAATATCAGTCATCATCATCATTATCATTTAACATCTGTTTCCCATGCTGGCATGGGTTGGATGGTTTGACAGGAGCCAGCCAGGTAGAAAACTACTCCAGGCTACTGTGTCTGTTTTAGCATGATTTTGACAGCTGGATGCTCTCCCAAATGCCAGTCACTTCAGTGTGGATTGGATGCTTTTTACGTGGCACCAGCACTGGCAGGGTCACCAAGTAACTTGCAAGACAAGGAATTTTGAAAGGGGAGGGGGCATTGGCGGAAGTTATCTTGTGTCAGATGATGAAAGGTTAGAGAAGCAGAAACAGGTGTCTTGCTATAGGGGAGGTACATGGTTACCTGGCCAGAGAGAGAGAGAAAGAGAGGTGACAAGAAAGAGGACAGAAACAAGGACATTTAGACTAATTAGTGATTAAGTACTATATGATAATATTGCATCATATCTATTTGCTTTTCTTTTCTTTTTAAATTTTAATAATTTCAAAATTCTTGTAATTCAGGCTACAAAACCAGTCCAGGAATATCTCAACATGCCATTTGATGAAATTCGACAAAAGCATCGAGCTGCACGCCATCTACCACAACCATTATATGTTTTATTCATGCAAGCTAGCTCCTATCAAGAAGCTTGTGGTAAGTATTTGTTGTTATTTTTTTTTGTTTCTTAATTTGTTTTTTTTTTTCTTCTTCCTCCTCCTCCTCCTCCTCACAGAATTTCATAAAACTTTTTTCAGTTTCTTCTTTTTTTTAAACCGTTTTCATGAAATCTTTTGTAATTTCAAACTACATAGGTGCAGTTGTGTCTGTGGTAAGAAATTTGCTTTCCAACCACATGATTCTGGGTTCAGTCCCACTGTGTGGCACCTTGGGGCAGGTGTCTTCACGGTGACTACTTGCATGACTGTAAAACTTGCTTACAACTATCATGCAATGTCAAGGACAAGAGAGAGTAACACACACACACACACACATGCGACAGGCTTCTTTCAGTTTCTATCCACCAAATCCACTCACAAGGCTTTGGTCAACCTGGATTTATCATAGAAGACACTTGCCCAAAGAACCATTCAGTGGGACTGAACATGAAACCATGTGGTTGGGAAGCAGACTTCTTACCAAACAGCCACGTCTGCACCTATAATAATCATCATCATCATTTAACATCCACCTTTCATGTTGGCATGGTTGGAACTATATTAGGTATCATATTTCATTTCACACTTACAGTCTGGTCTCTGACAATCCATTTCACATAATCTATCACTAAGGTTGTTGTTTAGCCCCTCAGTGAGCAGGTCTGTGATCAGAAGTGTTCCACCCCATCTACTATAGCCATCCCTGTCTTATTTTGAGACATAGTGTATTGTAAGTGCATCCTTGACATGTCATTCTTTTTGTGAGAGATTTAACTGTTATTTCTTGCATATTTAGTAAGTATCTGCAGGCTCGGGTTCATGCTTTCCTGTGTGAAATTGTTGAAGAATTACATATAGAAGGATTACTGGTGTTTTTCCATCTTGATTGAGCAGTCCTGTAATCAAAAGTATTCCAGCAATGACAATATCATATTTAGAACTACAGCGTGCCACCTGCTTTTCTTGTGATAGAAATTTGAGGGTGGTTTAATTGTTAATTCTAGTAGATCAGTCATCCATAGCCACATAGGCTCTCCTACCTCTCATTGGCTTGACCATAAAAAATATTTATTATGATGGATTCTCATTTACATCTGTTTTGTTCTTTTCAGATCCAGACTTGGTGGTCAGCCTGGAAGGAGACCATGAAGCCGCTAGATCACTTGACATGGAAACTGTCCTTGAAGGTAATTATAATATATTTCTTTATTGCCCGCAAGGGGCTAAACATAAAGGGGACAAACAAAGACAGACAAAGGGATTAAGTCAATTACCTCGACCCCAGTGCGTAACTGGTACTTTATTTATCGACCCCCCAAAGGATGAAAGGCTAAGTCGACCTCGGTGGAATTTGAACTCAGAACGTGGCGGCAGACAAAATACTGCTACGCATTTCAGCTGGCGTGCTAACGATTCTGCCAGCTTGCTGAGGGTGGTAATAATAATAATAATAATGGAGATGATGATAATGATAATCCTTTCTACTCCAATGATTGAAACCAGCAAAAGAATATATATGTTTGTTGCAATAACAAAGAGGAATGAAACTCAGTATATGAATATGTAGTTTTACAAAAGTGATTCAAGGGCCAAGAGTTTCATGCATGGCACTTATTTATTTGCTGATGATAAAGGTGTTTGTGTGTGTGTGTGTGTGTCTGTATGTGTCTACGTGCAAAAATTGATGGAATTGTGGTTGTGAAATTTGCTTTGCAAACCACATAGTTTTGGGCCCAAATACACTTCATAATACTTTCTGCCCATAACCTCAGTTCCACCAACATCTTGGTGCGGTGAAATCTGGTTGCTGGATACAGTGCGGAAGCCCATTGGATGATATCATCATCTTCATCATTTTAATGTCCATGTTCCCATCCTTTCAAGGGTCAGACTGAATTTATTGAGGCAGAATTTTCTACAGCCGGATGCCCTTTTTGTTGCCAACCCTCACCTGTTTCCAAGGAAGTAATATTTCCTTGTAATCAGACCATGTTCACGCAGAATATTGGAAATGAATGACACCGCTTGTATGACAGTGACACTCATTTACGACTATCACAGAATGTCAAGACACAAGCATATTCTCATGCACACACACAAACATACACATATACATACAGGCTTCCTCCAGTTTACATTTGCATTCGCTCACAAGATTTTGGTTAATCTGGAGCTATAGTAGAAAACATTTGCACAAAGTTCCACACAGTGGGACTGAACTCAAGGGTGCAGGTTTTGGGAAATTGAGCTTTTTATCTACTTAGCTATAGACCAGATAATCAGTTGCCCTTAAACATTGCTGCTCAGAATTCACTTCCATTCTGCTATTGAATGCACCCTTCTCTTTCATTTGGACTAAAATTGTTTGACTGTGTCATTTTTCTTTTATCTTGGAAGTCTATCAAATGGTCTTTTCAGTCTCTTTCAAAAAATTACTAAAAATGTTTTAATTTCAACATGAATATTTCTGGTTTTAACCCTTTCATTACTGTATTTCTGTTGAGATGCTCTGTGTTTCTTTCAATTACTTTAAATATAGCAAAGAATTTAGTAACATAATTTAGTTATCATTAAGCTAGTGTTAGAAACATAAATTGTGACTTAGGTTTGGTGGAAGATTTTAATTCAAAACTAATGAAAACAAGACATTTGTACTACAGAGCCAGAGCTGGTTTCAGCCGGGTTGGTAATGAAAGGGTTAATAAAACCAGAAATATTCTCAGGCAGGTCAGCATCAAAAGCATTCCAGAAAGTTTTGACGTTATTTCACGTTCTTATGATAATAAAGGATAGCTTTATGAGTATTTACCTTAACCTTTTAATGTTCAGGTTATTCTACCAAATGTAATGCTTACTGATTCACATTGTTTTGAATTAATCATGCTTTATCTTGTATCTTTGGGATTTCAATAATAATGATGTGATTGTTTAATGTAGAATAACATTGTAGGGTAGATGGGAGAGTCTGGATCAGGTTAATTTGAACATAAAACTGATGGAATATTTTGGCTGGATATGGCCAGTTTAAATGCAAAAGGGTTAAAGATTGAAAAAATTACTATTTACATTTTTTTTCTTTTACAGAATTTGATTCTGACAGTGATAATGATGATCAAGATAAGCATAGTTCTGTAAGTTGTTTTTTTTTTTTTTTCCTTTGCTGACTTTTCTAACTTTGTACCAGAACAAATTATGGAAGGTATTTTATGTTCCTCCAGTCCAGTCATCTGTAATTGAATGACTCTGCAACAGATTAATGTCCTGTTCGGCGGATAAATGTTTTGATTTTGGTCTGCTTGTACATGATGGAAATGGGGTAACCAGCCCCGTGACTCTTAGGACGTGAAACAGTTTTTGTTCAGGAATTGATGTTGGTGATGATAGTGATATGAAAGCTCACAACCAAGTGCGTAAAGATTTGGGCTCACAATCATAAGATCATGGGTTCAATTTATGGGCTGTGCAGGGCATTGCATCCTTGAGCTCCTTAAGGAAGGCTCTTTCATTTCATGTTGTTCCAATTGCAAGAACTTACCGTTTTTCAACATGTATAAGGAATCCTTTTTTGTCAAAAATTAAGCTAAAAAAATAATGGAGTTTCTTATACATGGGTAGTATTATAATCCCTTGCAAAACCTTTTTTCCAAATTTTAAGCCCCCAAAATTAGGGGGTACCTTATTCACATTAAAATACAGTAATTGTCTTTTGGGGAAGGTACTGAATACTTTCAGTCACATTTATCTGGTTATAGATTGAGAATATAAGGAAAACTATGTCTTTTCTCAGTGGCACATTACAGTGGCTAAAGACTTACATATGTATATATATGTATGTGTATATATATCATCATCATCATCATCATCGTTTAACGTCCGTTTTCCATGCTAGCATGGGTTGGACAGTTCGACCGGGGTCTGGGAAGCCAGAAGGCTGCACCAGGCCCAACCTATAACACTTTCTTGTTAAAGCTGGTCATACATTTAACAAAAAGTCATCATCATTTCATTTAATGTCCCTTATTCCTTGTTTGTGTGGGTCTGGCGAAATTTGTTGGGGCAGATATTTTATGGTTGGACGCCCTTCCTGTTATCACCCTCACTTGGATCGAAGCAAAGTAATATTTCCCCATGGCCAGACATATTTTTAACAGACAAACTAGAAAGAAGCCACATTACTTCTATAATAGTGATACTTGTTTACAACCAGCATGGGATGTCAAGACAATGGTAAACACACACATATATACCTCTTTTATATATATATAAAAGTGGCTGTGTGGTAAGTAGCTTGCTAACCAACCACATGGTTCCGGGTTCAGTCCCACTGCGTGGTGTCTTCGGCTATAGCCCGGGCTGACCAATGCCGTGTGAGTGGATTTGGTAGATGGAAATTGAAAGAAGCCTGTCGTATATATGTGTATATATATATATATATATATATATATATATATATATATATATATATGTGTGTGTTTGTGTGTCTGTGTTTACGTCCCCATCACTTAGCAGTTCGGCAAAAGAGACCGATAGAATAAGTACTGGGCTTACAAAGAATAAGTCCCGGGGTCGATTTGCTCGTCTAAAGGCAGTGCTCCAGCATGGCCACAGTCAAATGACTGAAACAAGTAAAAGAGTAAAAGATATATATATATATATATATATATATATTTAAATGTACACATGCTTACACATACACACAGCCCAGGTTTATAGCTGAAGATATTTGCCCAAGGTATTGCACAGTGGGACTGAACCCGAGACCATATGTTTGGTAAGCAAACTCCTTGGCCACACAGGGAAATGCAATAATAAAAATTACCAAAGTACAAAGAAACTGTTGAGGAACTCTGTCAGCTATATTCTGTTCAATAAAGCTTACAAAGCTGAATAAAAAGAATAACTTAAGAGTAAAGATCTTAATCATAGAAGATATAGTGCATTTTTTCATTTTCTGACATCATATACCTCCAGGGACATGGTTTCTTTGTTATGTAATTCTGTCGTTTGGAAGTTTTTTGT
The DNA here is from genome assembly GCF_006345805.1 of Octopus sinensis. Classification (NCBI taxonomy): domain Eukaryota; kingdom Metazoa; phylum Mollusca; class Cephalopoda; order Octopoda; family Octopodidae; genus Octopus; species Octopus sinensis. The sequence continues at coordinate 20,069,634 of NC_043016.1, read as the reverse complement.
TCCAAATTCTAGCCTCTCACACCTACCCTGCAATACCACTCAAAATAAACAGCCAGATCACTGAAATTTTGAAGCTGCGTTAAACCATGTTTAACTCAACACTGTGAATAAACAAGCATTATATGTAGTAATCTGAAGGGTTTGAATCATGTGACGTGGACCAATTTAAGCAGTTCTAACCTCTTCACTATGAATAATAACTTGATTCCAAAGTTATATTTTATTATCATTGCTGTTGTTGTTGAGTTCAGGTGCTGTCAAGATCAGTTTTACTTTTCATTCTTCCTGAGGTTGGTAAAGTAATAAAATATTGATGAAGTACTGGGAATTGATGTAAGCAATTAACCTCACCCCAGCCTTAAATCTGTGGCTTTGTACTAATATTGAAGACTGTTTGTTGTTGTTACCTGCAGAAACACAGGCGGAAAACTACTGAATCTCGTAAATCTGACCGCAAACTTCAAGTTCTTCGTAAACATCCCCTTTCAGTGATACTTGTGATTGGTTGCAGTGGTAAGTATGGAACCTAATTATTTGTTTATTTTATATGTTTGCTTAGTCTAGGGAATGGATGTATGGTTAAGAAATTCTCTTTGCAATGTTGTGGTACTGGGTTCAATCTCACTGCTTGATACATTGGACAAGTACCTTCTACCATAGCCTAAGATTAAATAATACTTTGTGGGCGGAATTTGGTTGATGGAAGTTGTACAAGAAGTTCATTGGAAGTGTGCATGTGTATATGTGAAAGCACGTGGCATAGTGGTTGGGAAATGGCAGTCACAATTGCATGGTCATGGTTTCAATTCCCAGCCCAGCAATGTGTTGTGCTCTTGAGCAAGACACTTCATTTCACATTGTTCTACTTCACACAGCTGTAAATGGCCGACCCCTCTGACAAGCTAAGTTTCTGCTTGGAGGAAATATTGGGTGGCATCATTTGAAAACTACCACAATACAAGGAAGCACATTGGGACTAGCAATTGTCTGATAAGTACAGTGATATTGATACACACACACATATAGGCTGTGTAGTTATAAGCTTGCTTCCCAATCACATGGTTCCACATGCGTGGCACCTTGGGCAAGTGTCTTCTACTTTAGCCTCTGGCTGACCAAAGCCTTGTGAGTGGATTTGTTAGACAGAAACTGAAAGAAGCCTGCTGTTATATATATATATATATACATATATAATATAATATATATATATATATATATATATATATATATATATATATATATATATATATATAATATGTGTGTGTGTGTGTGTGTGTGTGCACGTGCACACAACCAATGTTGGTGTATTAACATCCCTATAACTTAATGGTTTGGCGAAAGAGACCAATAGAATAAATACTAGGCTTACAAAGAATAAGTCCCATGATTGATTTCTCCGACTTAAAACCCTTCAAGGCAGTACTCCAGCATAGCCACAGTCGAATCACTGAAACAAGTAAAAGAATAAAAGAACATATATTTAAATATATAAAATATATCCTCCTCCTCATCATCATTTAACGTCCATTGTCCATGCTGGCATGGGTTAGACGGATTGACCAGGGCTGGTAAGCTGGAAGACTGCGCCAGGCTCCAGTCTGATTTTGGCATGGTTTTCTATGGCTTGATGCCCTTCCTAACGCCAACCACTCTGAGAATGTAACGGGTGCCATATGCATGACACTGGTATCTGCCATGACTGTGATTTTGCTTGGCTTGATAGGTTTTCTTCTCAATCACAACATAATGCCAAAGGTCTTGGTCATTGCCCCCATAAGGCCCAGCAGATTACTCTCTGGGATTAAGTGTTTTAACCCTTTTGTTACCATATTTCTATTTAGATACACTTCTTTTGCTTGGCTGTATGGTAAGAGGTTTGCTTCTTAACCATATGGTTCTGGGTTCAGTCCCACTATGTGACATGTTGGGCAAGTGTCTTCTATAAGCCTTGTGAATAGATCTGCATAACTTAGTGGTTTGGCGTAAGAGACTGATAGAATAAGTACCAGACTTTAAAAAAAAATGGTAGTGAGGTTGATTCATCAGATTAAAAATTCTTCAAGGTGATGCCCCAGCTTGGCCATGGCCTAATGACTGAAACAAGTAAAAAAAGGCAGTAAGCTGGTATTTGGAACATAAATTAGCATGAATTTTTTAAATGAAAGGTTTTAATTTAGTTCCCTTTAAAACTTAAAGCAGTTTGTATTGTGGAAAGAAAGGTAGTTTCAGGCAGGTTACTTATCAAAAAGTTAAAAAAAAAAAAATGTTTTTTTTTTTTGTAAATGTTTGTACATTTTATTGCTAATCACTTGTACATTTTTATCACTGTCAACTTAACATTGTAATTATATTTCCTCCTTTCTTTTTATTTTATTTTATTTTATTTTTGTTTTTTTTTTTTCATTTATTTCAGATAGCAGCTCAGTCCACCTGACATTTAATTATCTTCTAATGCTGAATATCATCACTGTAAATGTCATGGTTCAGCCAGGACCTCAGGCACCCACAACTTCAATATGCGGAGGGTAGGTTTCTAATAATAATAATAATAATAATAATAATAATAATAATGATGAAAATGATGTGGATGATGACACAGATGAAAATGATATAATAATAATAATAATAATGATGATGATGATGATGACGATGACGATGACGACGACGGCGACGGCGGCGGCGGCTTCTGTTATTTCTTTTTGCTGACCTTTTGTTCTCTGTGTTTTGTAAATGTTTGTTGAATAAATTTTCAATATTGAATTTTGTAAAGCATGCCCAGTGTAAACTATGCATGCACAAATATTTACAGTAAGATCTCAGGCAGTTTGTTGCTGCAGCATTCTTCAACTCTCAATGTCTCTCCCACTACTTGAAAAATTCCTACACACACACACACACACAAACACACACGTATATCCATTCTCAAAAAAAAATCTCATCTGCAAATGTTCTGTCGTTTGTTATTTAATGTCCATTCTTCCATGCTGGAACAGTCAGGTTGGGTGGTTTGACAGAAAACAACTAGCCAGAGATATGCTTAGATTTCCAATATCTGCTTTGGCATGATTTCTACAGCTGAGTACCCTGCTAGTGCCAACCTCTTTATAATGCATGTATTTTTTTTTTTTTTTTTTTTTTTTAAGTTCAATGAAATACTTGAAAGAAATCTGCACCAGTATTTAATTCTATATCTAGCCATCTTGCCATTTGGGGACCTACTTACTTAACCCCTTCACTCCCTGTTGGAGTATATGCTTTCAACAATTTTTCTCTGCTGTTCTCTTCTCTGGGATGTTTTTTCCTGCTTCTCTCCAGCTAGATCTTTGCTTGCTTACAGTTTCCATTTGGATTTTGCTGCACTGTGTTGTATGTTTCCCTGAAGGAAGTCCCCCCCCCCCGATTTTGCTGCTTTTGAATTATCATCTGTGCTTCTGTAACTTTGATTTTGGCCCTATTCAAACCCATTTTTACCTCTGGGAAGAGGTGGTTCATATTAGTGTGGCTGCTATCCTTTGACCTGTCCAGCATCGGAGGACCTACCAGGAGTGTACACTCCACTGGCATAACTCTCAGGGTCACCATACAGCAACAATGAAATGGACACCTTGTGGTGGAGTTGGGGCTGGCTTCATAAAGAGAAATATAACCACGACTAGGTCAGATGGAAAAGATTTGTAATAAAAAAAAATTCAGGCATGTCTGTGTGGTAAGAAGCGTGCTTCCCAACCACATGGTTCTGGGTCCAATCCCACCATGTGACACCTTGGACAAGTGTCTTCTACTATAGCCTTGGGCCAACCAAAACCTTGTGAGTAGATTTGGTAGACAGAAAGTGAAAGCCCCATCACATATAAGCCTGGTGTAGTCTTCTGTCTAGCCAACTCATTTCAGCATGGAAGGTAGATGTTAAATGATGATGATGATATATATGTACACATGTATTATTGATAGCAATATGTAAACAAATTGTTGTAGCTAACTGCATTGCCACTATTTTTCTTTCTTTCTCTCCCTTTGTCTTTCTGTAGAGATTTGTTATCACCGGATA
>NC_043016.1:20000586-20060586 GCF_006345805.1 Octopus sinensis | reverse complement strand
CACATAAAAACACCATCCGAGCGTGGCCGTTCGCCAGCTTCATCTGGCACCTGTGTCGGTGGCACATAAAAACACCATCCGAGCGTGGCCGTTCGCCAGCCTCGTCTGGCACCTGTGTCGGTGGCACATAAAATCACCCACTACACTCTCGGAGTGGTTGGCGTTAGGAAGGGCATCCAGCTGTAGAAATACTGCCAGATCTGACTGGCCTGGTGCAGCCTTCGGGCTCCCCAGACCCCAGTTGAACCGTCTAACCCATGCTAGCATGGAAAGCGGACGTTAAATGATGATGATGTAAACTAACGGTCCTCACTTATAAAGAAAACAAGTGATTTTGTATATTCTGATGGCTTCAGATAAATTCATTGCATAAAGTCCTGAGATGGAGGATTAAAGACACTTTATAACACTTTTGTACTATAACCCCAGGCTAACCAAAGCCTTGCGAGTGGATTTGGTAGACAAAAAGAGAGAGAGAGAGGCCCATCATGTGTAAATATGTATGTTTGTGTGATTGGGTTTATATCTCCTTCATTCACACATGTGCACTCAATCATCATCATCATCATCATCATCGTTAACGTCCGCTTTCCATGCTAGCATGGGTTGGACGGTTCAACTGGGGTCTGGCAAGCTCAAAGGCTGCACCAGCCAGTCAGATCTGGCAGTGTTTCTACAGCTGGATGCCCTTCCTAATGCCACCACCCGGGTGTAGTGGGTGATTTTATGTGCCACCGACACAGGTGCCAGACGAGGCTGACAGACGGCCACGCTCGGATGGTGTTTTCTTATGTGCCACCGACACAGGTGCCAGACAAGGCTGGCAGACGGCCACGCTCGGATGGTGTTTTCTTATGTGCCACCGACACAGGTGCCAGACGAGGCTGGCGAACGGCCACGCTCGGATGTTGTTTGTTACGTGCCCACAGCACGGAGGCCAGTCGATGCGGTACTGGCTACGGTCAATGATAGTAAATAAGCATTTCACCAACAGTAACATTTACTTGCAGTCCACTGCAAAAGCATGTCTGTGCTTTCTGACATGTTGTGCAATCTTCAATGTGTTCATAGTCTCTTTTTCTTTTCTTTTTTTGTTTTTGTTTTTCCAACCTCCAAAATTTCTTCACAAATATGTTTTACTTTCACCAAATTATTATTATTATTATTATCATCTTTTTCTATTATCTACAGAGAGATCATTCATCCCTGTCAGTGGGGAGTACACAAACCTGTATCCTGCTAAGATTATCACCCACCTCACTTCCTGGAGACGTTCTACGTTTGAAGAATTTTCCGTAAGTTTGCTTGTCATGTGTTTTTTTTCTTTTTATGGAAGCCATTTGAATGGTAGCTTGGATTAGCTGTGTTTTATTGAAGCATTGTGGTACAACTAGATGCTCTTCCTGTTGGTAACCATTAACTGTTATTTTACATGTCTTTCAAAAAAAAAAAAAACTTGCAGAAATAGGTGAGGAAATGACAACAAAATCATTATTTGTAGCTCTCTCTCTCTCATTATTTTATTTCATTTTTTTGTCAGAGAAGCACAAATGTTCACACACACACACATATAGGGTGGGCGCCTTCTTTCAGCTTCCAACTACCTAGTTCATTCACAAGACTTTGGTCAGCCTGGAGTTATATAGAAGATACTTGCCTTAGGTGTCACACAGTGGGGCTGAATCCAAAACCATGTGTTTGGGAAGCCAACTTCTTAATTGCACGCCCTTATATTCTGTCGAGAAATAATCTTAAGTAATATTGTTTTTAATCTAAAATATTACAGTTTATATATTTGACTCTTCTGCATATCCTTGACAGCATAGTAAACAGGAGAGTCGAGAATGGTGAGTAAAGGTTACCAGAGTGCAATTCTTGCCACTCGAGCATCACCGTTTAGAAGGAAAGCGGTGGGGAAGCATAAGGAATGGAGATATCCAATCTGCACATTATGAGTATTGTTCTCTCTGTTATGACACTGGGTACATGAGATTACTGAATAGGTACAACTGTTTAGAGAATAGATGGTGATGATGATGGTGGTGGTTGTATGTGATGGTGTAGACTGGGCAATGAACGGGTAGTAATGCATGTACAAAAAGCACAACAGACAAGGAGGGTGAGGTGTGTACACTAGACTTGTGCAGGAGATTGGGTCTTCTGCAGCATTGTGTATCACAAGTCAGCATGGTCTTTCACTTACTCACATACGCACATGTATAAAACCTAAAGCTGACCAAGAGATACATTGGCCAGAATAACCTCAAAAAATGTGCTTAACTCTTTAGCCTTCAGGTTATTCTCTCATATGTAATACTTATTTATTCATATTGTTTTCAATTAAGCGGGAACTATCTCGTAGCTTTGGGATTTCAGTGATGTGATTGTTTACTTTCAGAATGACATTATAGGGTAAATGGGAGAGGCTAAATCTGGTCATTTTGAGCATAAAACAGGTAGAATATTTCAACCTGATATGGTTGGTTTAAAGGGTTAAAACACTCACCAATTTTGATCAATCTAAGTTTTGTTAGATATACAGAAACATAATTTGTCTTTTATTTTCAGAACTTACCATATTGTCAGAGTCTTGTTAAAGAAGGTTTTGCTCATGAATCTGACATGTTCTTCACTGCGGTTCTAGAAAGAAGTTCTGCCAAGCTTATCTGCCAGGTTGTTGTACCACCCAATTATCCCGTTATTGTTCCTATGTTTTCACTTTGTGTACAGTGGCACACTGTAAGAACAGCTCTAAATGATTATCATGTGCAGGTGAGTGGTTTTGTATATGAATTTTCTTTACACTGGATGGATATTGGATGAGTCTGATCTAGCTCAGCATCTCATCAATTGCTTGTTGTTAGGGTCCCTTGTGTCTTTCATGGGATTCAGCATCCTACAATCAGCCTTAGCCATTTTTTCTCTACATCTTCTGTCTTCCACTTCGTTTAACAAAAATGATGATGATCATCATCATTGTTTAACGTCCACTTTCCATGCTGGCATGGGTTGGACGATTTGACTGAGGACTGTCGAGCCAGATGGCTGCACCAGGCTCCGGTCTGATCTCACAGAGTTTCTACAGCTGGATGCCTTTCCTAATGCCAACCACTCCAAGAGTGTAATGGGTGCTTTTTACATGCCACCGGCACAGGAGCCAGTCAGGCGGGCCTGGCATCGATCACATTCGGATAGTGCTTTTTATGTGCCACCAGCATGGGAGCCAGTCAGGGGGCATTGGCATTGGCTACATGCAGATGGTACTTTTTATGTGCCACCAGCATAGGAGCCAGTCTGTGGGGCACTGACATCTTCAAGTTATCGTAAATCCTCGAGTAATGTCCGAATTTCTATTTGCTGTCCGGCAACGTTTATTCAGACGCATTTTGTGCTGTTGGGCACGAAAATACCTTAAGCTAAGCCTGAAAGCGCAATGAAGTCATATAAAAATCATCCATAACTTACAGTTAGCAACATTTATTAAACATTATTACTGTTATTTCTTTATTTTCTGCAAACAAAATGCACAAAAAAGCTACATGTTTGCATTATGTTATATATACAATAATAATAAAGTATGTTACCGTATACTTTTTTGCAAATCAAGGATGTTATATAGACCTCCTTGACTCAAGTTAGAGAAAGGGTGCATATTATACACAAGATTTAGGTTTTTCAGAGATACAGCCCCCTAAAAATCCCCTTTGTATTATATTCAAGGGCGGACTACACTCAAGGATTTACAGTAATTAATTAAGTCTATGTTCCATTTTGGGGACAAAGATTTTAAAATTTAATGTAAACATTATTACAAAGATTTTGTATTTCTTTCATTACATATTTCATATTTACAATATTCTCTAAGTATACCATTAAAAATAAGCAATATAGCATAAAAGATACAATCAAAGAGTCCTTAGGATCTAAAAAATATGTAAAAACTTTACAAATAATATTCATAGTTGAATTTTGACCTTTAATGAGTTAATTATATTTTTTGATTGATTGTCCATCTCTTTCTTTGTTTCTTTTAATTACATGAAAACACACAAACCAAAAACATTGAAGGAAATGGAAAGTGAAGTGAATGTTCATTATGAAGAATTAATACTGCAGCAATCTCGGGACCAAATACTTTCAAACCAACTGCAGCGATTAACCATGTGCTTTGACGTCTATCTGGAAACAGAAGCTAAAAACATGGCTAGAGAAGGCCCTGTGGAAATATCACGAGAGAAGATTTATCCACGTCTTGCAAGGTTATTCTTAAAAAATTTTTTTATGTTCTCTTCCAGTTTTTCTCTTCAAAATGAAAATTGTAAAAATAATTAGGTTACAATGACCTAATTGAAGAAAGCTGAAGTAATTTACATTCTGGTCAGCATTAAGAACTATAGTCATACATAATAAATCAAAAGTTTATGCTCTCTGAAGATAGGCTAATAGACTGCAAGTATCATCTCAGAATAGACAAACCAACTCTAAAACTAAGGACTGAAAAATTTTGTATCATTTACAATGTGCACACACAAGCACTCACACAAACACCTGATACCTATTTCTTTACTACCCACAAAGGGCTAAACACAGAGAGGACAAACAAGGACAGACAAACGGATTAAGTCGATTATATCGACCTCAGTGCGTAACTGGTACTTATTTAATCAACCCCGAAAGGATAAAAGGCAAAGTTGACCTCGGCAGAATTTGAACTCAGAACATAACGGCAGACGAAATACAGCTACACATTTCGCCCGGCGTGCTAACGTTTCTGCCTGCTCACCACCTTCATACCTGATACCATCATCATCCTTTAACATTCGTTTTCCATGCTGGCATGGGTTGGATTATATATTTTCTTTTACTTGAACTTTGAAACTACCTTGAAGAGATCTGGTACTTATTCTGTTGGTTTCTCTTTTAGCCACATGACATAAATTAAAGGAGCATAACCAAAGCAACACCAGCTGTCAAGAGATGACAAACAACCATAACAACACACACACACATGCGCACATTTGTACTCACACGAGTCACTCTGTATGGAGTTTCTACCAATTCCTATTTTTGTATACTGAGCCCAATCATTTCTTTGATGGCATCAGAGCCTTGTCTTCTTATCTACCTATTAGAACTTTACTCTTGGTTATTTATGTAAACTCCCTTCAGTTCCAGATTTTGCTTCCATGACTGGAATTTCTTCTTTAATCTTCCACAGATTCTGCTACAAGAATAAGGTTTATCAGCTTACAGGTGTTCAGATTTTAAACTGCTTTGTTATACTTTTGGAAGACTTATAGTAAACAGAAGAGGGCTGAGAACTTAGTCCTGGTAGACTCTAACTTATACACTGTACTCATTGTTTTTGCTATTCTAATTGCATTCTATGTATAATATAGCTTGTATGGTCCTCACTTCCCATTCACCTATTCCAAGCTTCCTGTGTGCCCACCAGATGACAGAACAATAGAAAGGCGGCGAGCTGGTAGAAATGTTAGCATGCCGGGCAAAATGCTTAGCGGTATTTCATCTGCCGTTACATTCTGAGTTCAAATTCCGCCAAAGTCGACTTTGCCTTTCATCCTTTCGGGGTCGATAAATTAAGTACCAGTTACGAACTGGGGTCGATGTAATCGACTTAATCCCTTTGTCTGTCCTTGTTAGTCCTCTCTATGTTTAGCCCCTTGTGGGCAATAAAGAACTAAGAACAATAGAAAGCCTTCTCTAGGTTTAAACTGACCATATCCAGCCAAAATATTCCACCTGTTTTATGCTAAAACTGGCCAGATCTGGCCTCCCACACCTACCTTGCAATGTCATTCTTAAAATAGACAACCACATCTTTGATATCTCAAATAAACAAACATTACACTTGACAGAGTAATCTGAATTTTAAAGCCTTCTCTAGGTTTAAAGTTGCTAATTATAGTGGCCTTCTTCTAGCTAAGTATTTGTCTTGTAGTTTTCTCACTAGAACGATGGGATCAATATACCTCTTCATAATACAAAGCCACACACATACACTCTGTCTCTCTCACTGACTTGTGGCACAGGTATGGCTGTGCAGCACCTTGGGCAAGTGTCTTCTACTATAGCCTTGTGAAGAGATTTGGTAGGGAGAAAATGAAAGAACCTGTGCCAGCATGGAAAACAGGCGTTAAATGATGATGATGGTGATATATGTACCAGATCATTGCCCATTGCTATGCTGCCAATAAAAATATTAGTTAATCACGCATGTACCTTCATAAATTGTTCAAAGTGAAAGTTTTTTTCTTTGAAGTCTGTGTTACATTGTCTATATGTCGAAAGACATACACACATACAACCAAAAAAAAAAGCTATATATATATTATATACAAATAGCTTTTTTTTTCTGTGTTTATGTTGACAGATTTGCATTTAAAATTCCCATGTTTTTAATCAAAACTTGTTAGTCACTAAGGTGAAAACACTATCTTTTTTTCTCACACACACACACACACACACACTCTCTCTCTCACACACTATTTTTTTCCTCCCCTTCTATTTAAAGTGAAAGTCTGTTTTTAAAGTCTGTGTTGCATTGTCTATATGTTGAAAGATACAAACATAAACAAACAACCTTCCAACATGTGTGTTGCATTGTGTTGACAGACTTGCACTTCAAGTTCTGCATTTTTAATCAAAACTTGTTAGTTACTATAATGACAACACTGCCTATCTATCTTTCACCCTCTCTCTCTCTCAACAACAGCTTTTTCCATTCTATTCAAAGTGAAAGTCTTCTTTTGAAGCCTGTGTTGCACTGTCATATGTTAAAAGACACAGAAACACACATAACGCACATAAAATTTTAAAAAAACAGATATACATATAGTCTTTTTCTGAAGGCTGTTACGTTGTGTTGACAGACTTTCGCTTAAAATTCTCTCGTTTTAAATCAAAACTTTTTAGCTACCATAGTGATAACACTATCTATCTGTCACACTCTCTCACTGTGTTTCTCTCTCAACAACTTTTTCTCCTCCCCTTCTTCTAAAAATGCATTGTGATATATATTTTGGTTCTTCGTCTTCCTCTAATAGATGTTGTGATCTACAGACAGATATGTATGTGTCTGTGTTTGTCCCCCATCCCCACTTAACAACCAGTGTTTGTGTGTTTACATCCCTGTCATTTAGTGGTTTGGCAAAAGAGACCGATAGAATAAGTTACTGGGGTGATTGGTTCTACTAAAATTCCTCAGGGTGTGCTCCAGCATGACCACAGTCTAATGACTGAAACAAGTAAAGGGTAACAAAAAACCAGTTAAAGCAGGTAACATGGTCTGACTATGGATCTATAGATTCCAAGTTTGGCTCCTGGTAATCTCAAAAATCTTAATGTCAGATACTAGTGACATGCAAATGACACCCATGCCGGTCGCACGTAAAAGCACCCATTACACTCTCGGAGTGGTTGGCATTAGGAAGGGCATCCAGCTGTAGAAAGTCATACCAAATCAGACTGGAGTCTGATACTGTGAACCACTTATTAACTCAACAATGCTTGTTGATCATCAAATGCTTTATAAAAGACAAAATTTCTATAAAACATGCTCTTGCAATATTTTACCTGTTATTCTCTGTAATTGTTTCTAATTGGAATCTTTTTTTTTTTTTTTGCAGGGGTCCAAACCGGAATAAACCATTCAAATATGATTCCCAACTTGGAATTTTCACTCACAGATAAAAGTTTTTGTTGTTTTTTTTTTAAATAAAATAATCTGAATCTTTTCTATTGTTTTTGTTTTTGTCTTATACGAAGTGATTGAAAAATGCTTATATTTAATTTTTTAAGAAGCTAGGTGTCTGAAATTTGTTTTTCTTGCACTTCATATGATATTTTTACAATAGCATTTGGTACAAGGAATGTACAAAAGCCCACCATATATATTCTTTTATTTTTTTTAACTTGTTTCAGTGATTCACCTCCAGTTTTTTGACCCGAGCAAAACAATGAAAATAAAATAGTGTAAAACAGCATGTAGTAAACGAATATGCAAAAAATAAGAAAATGCACGCTGGCAAATGGGGGTGGGTGGAGAAATGACTCGGAAAATTCGCACAATCAAACTCACAGGATCCAAAAAGTCAACACCCTGTCACAAAATTAGAAAAAAAGTGTAATAGGTGTAAACCAACATGTAGTAAATGAATATGCCAAAAAAAAATGCACACTGGCAAATGAGGGGGGCAGGAAAATTCATACAATACGATTTTTTTCCTCAAGAAAATGGGTATTCTTCCTAACCACACGGTTCTGAGTTTAATCCCACTGCATGGCACCTTGGGCAAGTGTCTTCAACTATAGCCTCAGGCCGAAGGTGGCATTTTAGAGGAAAAATTATCTATGCTATAAGCGAAGATGAAAACAAAAATTTGTACACAAAATTTTTTCAATTCTGTTTTCTGCATAATGGTCTAAACAGAAATAATTGCAGCATAGATGTTTGTAAGCCATTCTAGAACATACTCGTTACCAGCGTCGCCTTACTGACACTTGTGCCTGTGCTAGTAGGGTGCCAAGAGCACCATCCAAGTGTGATTGTTGCCAGAGCAGCCAACTGGCTTTATGCTGGTGGCACATAAAAGGGCACCATTCGAGCGTGATCATTACCAACGTTGCCTTACTGGCACCTGTGCCGGTGGCATGTGTAAAAAGATTTGAGTGAGGTCATTGCCAGTACCGCCTGACTGGCCCCGTGCCAGTGGCACATAAAAAGCACCCACTACACTCTCGGAGTGGTTGGCGTTAGGAAGGGCATCCAGCTGTAGAAACTCTGCCAGATCAAGATTGGTGCGGCCGTCTGGTTCACCAGCCCTGTCAAAATTGTCCAACCCATGCTTGCATGGAAGGCGGACGTTAAATGATGATTTAAATCTCATTTCAATCTCAATATTTTTGTTGCTTTAAAACCATGACTCGTTCACTGACAAAACAAATGTAACACGAATTTTTGTCAGGGTTTTGTCGCGGTTTTTGAAGAATGAAAATATTTAATCAAAATGAAATTTAAATGTTACAGTAAAAGTAACAGGTTTTATTGTTCTGAAATTGCTTACAAACATCTTACACACTGCTAATTCTTTTAAATATTCACCTTTACCCTGCCCCAAATTACAAAACTTTCCACTGTTTTTTATTTATTTAATTCTTTATATGTATAGTTCATGTTACTAAAATAAATTATCTTTAACATTCCTTTAAATTGTTGCAAGAAAAAAAATTTGCTAATAGAGAATGATGTTATAGAAATAATAACCTATACTCTGTGTGCTGTCCATTTCTTGGGTACAAACATCAAGTCCATTTCTTGAGTACAAACAGCAAGTCCATTTCTTGGATATATATATATATATAAAAGAGATAATGGTGTCATTGAGACCCAAAGGTGTTAGGTAATGCTGATAGTTAAGTTCCAGATTCGGTAATTTTATGATAAGGGGTTCAACGTTGGTTCTATGTCAGCGTGTGTATATAAGAATTTTTTGTGTAATGAGATAAAACACCAAGGCTGTGTAGATATTTGAACATTTATAGATAGAAGGTCTTACAGCTGTTTCCAGGATATTTATTAATTATATCTCTTCATCGGAGACAGTGTGAGAGGATGATTAAGCCATAGTTAGTTTAGATGTGATACAAAATAGAGAGTGAGGTGGAGGAAAGAAAATAGATGCAAGATATGCAAAAATTGAAGTTGTAGATCCATTTTTTTTTTATTTTATGCAGAATGGTATGTATGTAATATTCCAATACCCTATGAGTAAGTCCAAAGGTCCAACAGAGTTTAAAATGGATCCTTCCAAATATAGTTTCATCATCATCATTGTTCGACCGTGGTCGAGACTTTCATAGTCTTTTCAAATGGCTAATAATGTGTGCGCGCGCCACTACTACACACATTGGAAAGCATTGTACAACCAAGTACTAAAGAAGATCTTTCCTCCTCCATGAAACAAAGCTGTTCCCGCAGGACGTCAACCCAGTATTTCTAAGCTACGGACCCAGTGATTTATTGTAAGGTTATCTCCCTAGATAGATTGCCTTCACTACGGCTAAGGAGCCCTTTCTACCCCATTATAAATATAGTTTACATACAATGTAAGATTCCCCTATGAGTGAGATACAGCAGTTTTTAAATTTGGTCATTCCAAGTAGAGAGTTTATACTATAATTAATAAATATCCTGGAAACAGCTGTAAGACCTATCTATAAATGTTCTAATATCTACACAGCCTTGGTTTATTATCTCATTACACAAAAAATTCAAGAAATGGACAACACACAGTATAGATCATTTACTACATGTTGTTTTACACCTATTAAACATTTTTTTTTTTTCATTTTTGTGACCAGGTGTTAACGTTGAGTTTTTGGATTCTGTGAGTTTGATCATGTGAATTTTCTGAGCGTCTTCACCAGTATGCACTCCTCTATGCTGATGACCTTACTCTAATTGCTGCGTCACTATCAGAACTTGAGGAAAAGTTTCAGGTGTGGAAGCAAGGATAAGAATCAAAGAGCCTTAGAGTCAACCTAACTAAAACCAGTCTTAATAAGTAGGAAGGCAGGCAAACCAGAAATCCCTTCAGGTAGATGGCCCTGCTCGATCTGTAGAAAAGGCATAGGTAGAAACTGTACCCAGTGTAAGCTATGGACACATAAGAGGTGCAGCAATATCAAAGGAAGGCTAACTGGGAAGATAGTTTTTGTATGTGGCAAATGCTCAGGTGCTATAAACTCTGAAAATGTGCAGAGAACAGCTTCAGTCACATTCCAGTGAGAAAAACTACAAGTAGTAGATAGCTTCCATTACCCAGTGGTCAAAGTCAGTAGCGGGGTGGATGCTCTGAAAGTGTAGCTGCTAGAATAAGAATAGCCTGGGCAAAGTTCAGAGAGCTACCTCTGCTCCCAATGCATTTTTAACTTCCTTTTTGTATGTTTCTTTCCATGTGGAATTAAATGTTAAGTAGTTGACATTATAAAGGAATTACAGCTGTAGAAACCATATCAAAGCTGACATGGCATACAACATATGGAGTTTCTGCTCTATATTTAAGAGATGAGGAATTATTTACATTTGACGGACATTTGTCCTCATCTTGTTTGTTGTTAACTCAACATTTTCACTGATTACCCTCCAGACTTCATCAGGTGTCTTGGGGAAATTTTGATCCTGAGTTCTCATTCCTAAGCTAATTTTCGTCATCTTTGTCTTCGTTGTTATTATTGTTATTATTCAGGTCACTGTCTGGAATCGAACTCGGAATCTTGGGGTTAGTAGCCCGTACTCTTAACCACTACACCATATGCCCATGGGCAATTATGGAGTGAATCTTAGGGCTCATTAATCTAATATTCTCCTATCCTTCCTTAATACCAGTTGTATTATAGAGTTGCAGCTTATCAAATATGGCCATTTCCCTGAAGGCATCAACCTATTGTCTTCTTCCTTACCAAAACCTTCGCATTTGCTAGACTTTTTGATTCTTGATTTAACTTCCATGCTTGGAATTTTCTCTCTTATTTTGCTGTAGATTCAACTATGAGAACTAAACAATCAGTTTGGAAGAACGACCGTGCGAAAGGAGAGGTGACGAATGAATGACTCCTTTAATACACCGCATGGTCGCTTACAATAAAAGCAAAATGGATGAATACAAGTGCCAGAAGGGAAAGAAAGACGACACAACCGTAGAATGTTAAGAGAAAGGTTTTATTTATGTGTTCACATGTATGTGTGTGCAACATAGGTATATATATAATAATAATAGGCAGGCCATCATGCATACATAATATGTATGTGTGTAGAAAAAAGGGTGTATGCATGTCAGATAAAATACAGAGCATAGAAAGAGTCTATAACAGGATGTTAGAAGAATGTTCTGGCACAATGAAGATAAATACCAGTTCGTAGTAAGGTATACAATAGTTGAAGTGCTGTAAGAAGTTGTGGCATTGAAGCAGAGCCAGTTGAAGCAATGTCATTTAAGAAGTTGTGGCTACTATGCTGTGCCAGTTACTTAATACAGGAAGATCTCTCAGGTTGTACTTGCTGTTAACCATGGTGAAGTGATTCACAAACACTTGGAGTTAAACCTGAGCGAACGTTGCTGTGTATGTAGAGATGTTGTTGGCGATGGAGATGGAAGTCCTGAATGCTGCTGGACGAAGTCAAGTCTCCATGTGGGCTGTTGGTGTTGTCTGTCGCTGGAACTGGCTGTGTGCTCTGTGGTCAGTGGGTTAGGCCTTAGAAGGTCTAGAACCAAAGACAAAATACGGTTGTTGTAACTAGCCTTTTATAGGGACTAGGAGGCTTCCATGGAGAATTAGAAGACTGTGTCATGGGACCTTATCAGAAGGCTGCGATTGGTTGGGTTGCACATTGGCATGTAATAGAGCAAGAGGCAAATTGCACCAATACCAACCAATCAGAGTAGTGGACACAACAGGGTTCAAGTGGCCGAAGGTTAGCTGTTATCTGCTATGTACGTACTTATGTATATATATAACAGAGAGAGAAAGAATTTCACTAAGCGTACACTATAAGTCTATAGACAGCCAGACTGTGATGAATAGAAAAGGAGTGAGCCTTGATGGATTCCTACAGTCAAGCTAAATTCATCCTTGAAGACATAGTTGATTCATTTACTGCATCTTTGTACATAGCTTATACAGTTATCACATGCCTTTCATTTACTTCTAGTTTCCTTGGCAACTACCTAATTGCTGAACATAGTGCTCTTTCAAACATCTCCAAGTTAATGAATGCCAGGAATAATGGTTTCCTCTTTGACGAGTATTTTTCCTGTAGTTACCTCATTAGGAAAATTGCATCTACAATACCTCTTCCAGGTATGAAGCCAAATTGCATCTTATCTAAATCTACTCTGTCACAGATCATTTGTAGTATAGGGTGTTTGGGCTAAATTTGATGATTTTTTCGGGGACAGCTCGATGTATTTGTGAACAGTTAATGGTTTTGAAAAGCATAAAGTTGCAATTGAGAAAATGTTAGCTGACATGGTAGAGGTGGAAGCCATCTGAATATTGGAAAATAGTTACCTTTATGATGATTCGTGGTGGGTATCAAAATGTTGATATGTCAGCTGCTCAAGTCTCTGTGAAACACTGTAAAGGCTGTTAGGCAAGACAGGGACAGCAACAACAGTGGAGGCGCAATGGCCCAGTGGTTTGGGCAGTGGACTCGCGATCGGAGAATCGCGATTTCGATTCCCAAACTGGGCGTTGTGTGTGTTTACTGAGCGAAAACATCTAAAGCTCCACGAAGCTCCAGCAGGGGGGGGGGGGGCGACCCCTGTTGTACTCTTTCGGTCCAACTTTCTCTCACTCTTTCTTCCTGTTTCTTGTCCCCGACTTCCTACACAACCGCTGAGCCTGGATGCACAATCATCCATACGTCGATGCTCTTGGTGTCGGGGGTTGACCTGCTTTCTCTTCTGCGGGTCTTACAAATAGCAAAAAGGATCATGTTTCCGACTTCTCCCACTAATGGGACAAAGGCCGCTTTGCTCAACAAACTAACAAACAAACAGCAACAACAGGGATTAAAAAGCCATGACCAACACAAAGGGACACTGGGTATTCTGATTGTGTCGTTCACATGCTGGAATTCATTCAATGACTGCAGGATAAGGTGTTGGAAGATCTGAACAAGGGAATCTGACCTTTGGTGAGAGAGACAGGTGTTGGAGTCACCACCATGAAGCTAGCCTTAAATAAGTATCTTCACTACCACTTGTACAAGAGGTGCAAGGGACAAATTCTGAGAGTCAAAGCAAAGGAGAACCTCTTGAAGAAGGCAAAGAAAATCCTGAACAAGCACTCTGTTGAAACAGGGATGATCTGGTTCTTCTCAGATGAAAAGAACTTCTACTTGGACCAGTTGCACAACATGTAGAACAAAAGGTGTTTGTGTACAATTCATGTAATGTCCCACATATGAAAACCAAGTTCACCCAAATTGTGATGATCTTTCAATGTTTCTCCAACAGGACCTTAGACTCAATTCAGACAGTTATGTGAAGCTTCTAGAGACTGTGATCAAATTTAGGCTGGAGAGGGTTACTGCAGGAAGATCATATGTGTGACAGCAGGACTTAGCTCCTTGCTTCACATCCAGAAAGAGAGTCAAAATTGGTTGTTGCAGAACTTCTACATTGCCAGCAGTTCCAATTTCTGGCTGCCTAATTTCCGTGATTGTAATCCCACAGATTACTTTGTGTTGGGTGCAGTTGAGAAAGACACTAACTGCTCTTCCTGCAATATCAAGGCCAAGATCAAGATGTTCAAAGATCTTCCAAAGAACACAGTGAGAAATACAGTCTTGAGGCATCTTGGGGCCATGGTGGATGCTGAGAGCAGCTACTTTGGATAAACTGTTTTTTTCCCAGATTTAATCTAGTTAATATTTTTAATATTCTTTTTATCTCTTTAATAATTTTATTTTTGAGTGGAATATTGTAGATTTTTTTTGCTTTTATGCCAACTGTCAAATTGAGCCCACTAACTCTATGAATATAATATACATATATGATACATTTATATATATATATATATCATCATCATCATCGTTTAACGTCCATTCTCCATGCTAGCATGGGTTGGACGGTTCGACCGGGGATCTGGGAAGCCAGAAGGCTGCACCAGGCTCCAGTCTTATCTGGCAATGTTTCTACAGCTGGATGCCCTTCCTAACGCCAACCACTCCGTGAGTGTAGTGGGTGCTTTTTACGTGCCACCTGCACAGGTGCCAGGCGAGGCTGGCAACAGCCACGGTCGGATTGGTGTATTTTATGTGCCACCGGCACGGAAGCCAGTCGAGGCGGCGCTGGCATCGGCCACGAGTCGGATAGTGCTTTTTACGTACCACCAGACCAGGGATCCTGGCTGGTTCAATTCAATTTCGCTTACCCCAACATGTCTTCGCAAGCAACGTGCCTGTCGTACGGTCGGATTGGTGTATTTTACATGCCACCGGCACGGAAGCCAGTGGAGGCAGCGCTGGCATCGGCCACGAGTCGGATAGTGCTTTTTACGTACCACCATATATATATATATATACACACACACAGGTGGGAACATAAGTGCAAAGCAAAGTGGAAAAGACAGTACTCAAATACCAAAGGTAGAGTAATATGCTTTTATTAAAGCAGCAAAATTATCATAGATCTGTTACTCAGTGATAACAGTTTTGTGATAATTTTGCAGTTTTAATAGAAGCATGTATGTATGTATGTATGTATGTATGTGTGTGTATGTGTGCATGTATGTATGTATGTATGTATGTGTGTGTATGTATGTATGTATGTATGTATGTACATACATATACACGTGGTAACTGTGATAGATTTTAATATTGTTTAAATTACAAATATTTAAGTAAAATTTATTAAGAATAAAGACAAATAATGTTTTGAAAAACAATATATTTCTGCTTAATAAAATAAAAGGGTTCCTTTATATGCCAAGTTAAGCATGAAGGGTTTTTTGGGAGAGAGAAAAACTTCAATAAATGTTCTGGCAGTTAAGTACTATGTAAATATCCTAATATTCAAATATCTATTGTCTTTGTATTTGTTTTGTAAAATTCCTGATGTAAAATCCTGTGTTGGAACAGATATTGTTATGAGCAGAATTAGATAAGTTGAAATATGTTTGTCACATATTTCGACAGCTAAAAGGCAAACACACTGCAATTAACATGGAGAATAAATCTCTTTTATGGTAAAAAAAAAGGTGTTAAAAACACCCGGTTTGTTCAGTGTCGCCATCTATTAGTAATCCCAGACATCGACACTTCAAGCTACTTGGTTCTCGTCAATGAAAGGCAATTCTGAATGAAGTTGTAAAGCTTTAGATGTAATTCAGTCAGCATGTTGACTGATTTGCACTAGTAGATCACCGGACTGAGGTAAATAACTTCCCTAATTCTGCTCATACTTACACACTGCTTAGCACTGACACTTCATTAGATATTATTATATTTCAAGATGGACATTTTTTTTTTGTCAAATAAACACACACTATATATTCATTCTTCACTTCAGATTTATTTTATTTTATGTCCTTTGGCTGGAAATCTTTCGTCACACCTCCTGTGACCTCTTCAGCGTCTCTCCATCCAATGTGTCTCCTCCTGTTCTGTCTACTCCATTTTGTCTTCCTAGAAAAGCCAAATGGACTAAACAGGACAGGAGGAGGTGTATGCGATGGAGAGGTACTGAAGCAGTCACATGTGAGAAGAAAACATGTGCGATGGAGAATCGCTGAAGAGGTCACTGGATGGAGAGCCACTTGGAAAGGCCAAATGGACTAAACAGGACAGGAGGAAACATGTGAGATGGATAGTTGCTGAAGATGTCACAGGACAATGGGAGACACATGAAATAGAGAGTCACTGAAGAGATCACAGGAAAAGAGGAGACATGTTGAATGAAGTCTCTGAAGAGGTCATATGACAGGAGGGAACATGAAGGATGGAGAGTCAGACTAAATGGGACAGAAGACATGTGGGAGCAAAAGTTGCTGAAGGGGTCACAGGACCAGAGGAGACATGTGGTATGGAGAGTTGCTTAGAAAGACAAAGTGGAGTAAACAGGACAGGGAGAGCCATGGGGGATGGAGAGTCGTTGAAAAAGTCACAAGGCAATAAAAGACACGTGGGACGGAAAGTTACTTAGACCAAATGGACTAAACAGGACAGGAGGGGACACATGGGATGGAAAGTCACTGAAGAGATTACAGGACAGGCAGAGACATATGTGAAGGTGAGTCACTTAGAAAGACAAAATGGACTGAACATGACAGGAGGGGATACATGGAATGGTGAGTTGCTGAAGTGGTCACAGGACAGGAGGGGATACATGGAATGGAGAGTCGCTGTAGAGGTCACGGGACAGGAGGTAACATGGGGCATGGAGAGTCATTTAGAAAGACAAAATAGACTAAACAGGAGAGGGGGAGACACATGGAATGGAGAATCACTGAAGAGGTCACAGGAAAAGAGGAGACACATGGAATGGAGAGTCATTGAAGAGGTTATAGGTTGAGTGATGAAAGGTTTCCAGACAAAAAAATTTTAAATAAGAACAATAATAAAATAAACCTGAAATGAAGCAAAATACATAGTATGTGTGTGTTTATTTGGCCAAAAGAAAAATGACTATCCTGAAATATAACAACAAATATCTATCCTAATTTGCAAAAATTAAAGTTAGGAAAAACAAACTATTTACAACTTTGCTAGCAAAAAAAAAAATGTATAAAAAAAAACTAATTGTTCACCACAGTTCTATTCTCAAATGCTGTTGTCCAAAGAATCTAAATGCTCTCTCTAAATATATTTGATGATCAAATAGCAGGTGTGCACAGTTATTACAACTTACAAAGAATTAGCTTAATTACAGCAAAAATGAAATAAAAAGGTAGTTTATAGTTTTTACAAGAGTCTAAATTGTTCTATGAAATCTTTAAATTTGTGTTCAGTTATCAAATATCTAATGCACACCAGAAATAGTTATACAACTTACAAATTATAGGATTCTTCATAGTAAGTTAAGAAAAAAGTCCATTTGCAGTTTTTATGGTAGAAAGTGATGTTCTCTTGATTTCTCAGGTTTAACAGTATTGGTGACAAAGACCAAGTCTTCTCCAAATATACGAACCTAGAAAGAAAAAAAATCCTTTCATCATCTGACACAAGATCCCCTCCTCCAATGCTTCTGCCTCTCTCAAAGAATTTTTGTCTTGTGAGTTACTTGATGACCCTGCCAGTGCTGGTGCCATGTAAAACGCATCCAGTCCACTCTGTAAAGTGGTTGGAATTTAGAAGGGTATCCAGCTGTAAAAACCATGCCAAAACTGACCTCACCTGTACTTGTGCACATAAAATGCACTCAGCCCATTCTGTGGAGTGGTTGGTGTTAGGAAGGGCATCCAGCCATAAAAACCATACTAAAACAGACAGTGAAGCCTGGTGCAGGCTCCTGCCTGGCCAGCTCCTGTCAAACTGTCCAACCCATGCCAGCATGGAAGGTGGACATTAAATGATGATGATGAGATTAAATACAAACCTTTTAAAAAAAAAGTATGCTGTGAATAAGAAATGTAGAAACAGTACACAAGTAAGCTAACACAGGAACATCTTTAGGCATGCTCAACCATCTCGAAATAGTAGCTAAATGTCCTTCAAATAACACGCTACCATTTAGAAATAGAACACATTAGATTATGGTTTCAAATTTTGTCACAAGACCAGCAATTTTTGGAAGATTGGGTAAGTTGATTATGTCAATACCAGTGTTCAACTGATATTTATTTTATTAACCCATGAAAGGAAGAAAGACAAAGTTGAACTTGCTGGAATTTGAACTTAGAGCATAATGAGTCAAAAGGAATGCCACAGAGTATTTTGTGCAACACTCTTACAGTTCAACTACTTGGTTATGGTTGGAATGTACCTTTTAATTGTAGGACAGCTCATATATCTCAATAATCAAAAACAAAAACTTAATAAAAATTTTTTTAAAATTAATAAAGGACTCACTAACAATTGTTAAAGAATTCAGTGATGATATCAGAATGCAATTTGGCCTCGATAAATGTGCAAAAGCTACCTTTATCAAAGGAAAAATGACAGAAACATCTAACGTTAACCTTGACCAGCAGAATGTCATAAAAGAGTTAGACCCAGCGGAGAGCTACCAGTAGCTAGGGGTAATTGAAAGGGACAGAATAAGGCATTCAATGATGAAGGAAAGGATCAGGAGAGAATGTTATTGCAGAGTAAGATCAATACTCAAGACAGAGCTGAATGCGAGAAACAGGATCGAAGCGATCAATGCTTTAGCCATACCAGTTGTGACTTACAGTTTTAATATCATTAACTGGTCAATTACTGAAATATGTAATCTTGACAGAAAAATACAAAAACTGTTGACAATGCATAGAATGTACCACTCTAAGGCAGATATAGAACGACTTTATCTGCCAAGAAAAGAGGGAGGATGTGAACTTTTACAACTGACAATAACAATGATGATGGCTACAATTGGCCTAGACACCTACCTGAAAAACTATGAGGACTGGATGTTAAAACTTGTCTCAAAACATGAAAACAAGAAAGCATCATACTCAGTAACAAAACAGGCAAAGAAATATCTAAATGAATTCCGAATACAACAAATTTCGGAATTAGACATACAAGAAACAAGGACAGAAAAAGCTAAACACATGAAAACCTGTGCTAAAACTGCTGCCTTAGATATTCTGATTGATAAATGGCAAGAAAAACCTCTCAATGGCAAATACCCAAAGAGAGCGAATAATGCAGATGTTGACAAAGCCTTGACCCATCGATGGATAATGGCCGCTGGCTTAAAATCTGAAACAGAAGGGTTTATCATAGTAGCTCAAGATCAATGCCTACCTACAAGGAACTACCAGGCCAACATATTAAAGAACGGCAGTAGCCCAACATGTCATGTATGTCAACAACAAAATGAAACCATTGATCATGTTGTCTCCAAGTGCAGTCTTCTTGCACCTACAGAGTATCTCAACAGGCATGATAGAGCTGCACAATATATTCACTGGGTAATTTGCAAAAATTGGAAGAGGGAAAAAAATAAAACAAATCTCCTCTGATGTGTTGGTGTCCTCTGACATCTGAAGAACCAAAACAAACCTTGACATCATAATCTCTCAACACTGGATGTTCCTGTGGACTTACATCTTTTCCGTGTCACACCCTTATCAATAGTTGTAAGTTTCTTTGTTGCTGATAAATCAAATTAATGAACATAGAATACAATTACACATATTACAACTAATGAATATAAGAAGAGTTAAAAATTGTTTGGTATGTGACACAGCACCTTTTTTTATGTGCTCACTCTCCCTAAATGTAGAACCTGGCTATACCTCTGTCAGGGGCCTTACTACTTTATATTTTAACATGTTTAATACTTACACTGTTTAGTTCTTCAAATGAGTTCTGCTCAGTACTTAATGTTGGTATTATGTTTTGGTAGTTTAGCATTACATTGTACAAATTATGAGCAGCCCTGCAATTAGATTTATTAATGTTGATATAAAACTGATTCATTCAAATGGGGCACAGTATATAGTGGAATTTCTTTTATTTTATTGAATTGGTCCAGTGGAAGGGGCAAGACCTGTAGGCAGCCACTTCAGGCTTTCTGCTACCAGTGGGATCAATGGAGTTAATGTTCTTTTTGAACTTTAATTCAAGTTTATTGCAGAAGATAACAAAAACTTTTTTTAAATAAACTTTCGACTACAGGTTGTCCAATGTGCCATGTAGTGGGATTGACCCCCAAAAATACATGGTTGAGAAGCAAACCTGACCACACAGCCATGCCTGCATCCACTAGAAAAAAATGTTTTCTCATTCATTTTCTTCATGCTTTGTTTAAAATGTACAGAAGACATAATAATGGTGACAAGAATATTACAGTGCTGACAATAACATACAAGTGGATAAGGATCCACATTATAACAATATTCTGAGACCCCCTTCGGTCATGAATGACCATGGGATTGCACCGAGAAAGTTACCCTCCCAGGCACAAGTCCGAGCAAGGTTGTTTATGGAAGACCAGCAGTCACCCATGCATACCGGCCTCCCCTCTCCACACCACCAGTGTTATCCAAGGGAAAGGCAAAAGGGGCCGATATAGCTTGGCACCTGTGACGTCGCAACTTATTTCTACAGCCGAGTGAACTGGAGCAATGTGAAATAAAGTATCTTGCTCAAGAACACAACATGCAGCCCAGTTCGGGATTCGAGCTCACAACCTTACGATCGTAAGCTCAACGCTCTAACCACTGAGCCATGTGCCAATATAACAATATAAAAGGCAGTATATTTGTGAGTAGGCTAAAGTGCATGACAGTGAAGATGAGTGAGGAGATATTAGACTAGCTCATTTTGAAGACAAATATAAATGTAAATTCCTAGTTATCCAAAAGGGCTCCTTTAAGAGCTCACATTTAAGAGGTATTGAGTGGAAAAAGGAAATCTGTACATTATTGGATACATATGTACATAATCAATATGTTTATGTGCCAGGGAGAAGTATTCTTGATACTCTCTATCTATTAAGGCAACTGCAGGAGGAGTATTTCACAAAAAAAGCAAACCCCTGTACTCAGGGTGCCTCACTCTTTCATTTGGTGGTGGCTGCAGAAACTAGACATAGATGAATGACTAGTGAAAGCTGTTCAAATCATGTACAGGGATGCTGTCAGTAAGGTGAGAGAGTCAGAAATAAGTACAGAGATAAATTTGATGAGCAGGAAGGAGTTCACCAGGGTTCACTTATCAGGACCGTCTTATCATAGTCCTCCAGGCCATAATGGAGGAATTTAAGGCTGGTTGCCCATGGAAATTCCTTAGCGCTGATGACCTTGTTCTTATAGCTGATGCAGTAAGATTTAGAAATTAAATTCCAGGTGTGGAAGCAAAATCTAGAATCAAACAGTTAAACAAGCAGAGTTAATTGCAACAGTTATATTAGCAAAAGCCAAATTTCTGGTGAATAGGAAAACTGACAGAACGTTAAACCCTTCAGGTTAACTGGCCCTCACTATGTAGAAAAGGTGTTGGTAGAAATTCCATAGTGTACTCAGTGCAAATTATGGGCACATAAGAGGTGCAATGGAATCACAAGAAGGTTAACAGAGGAAGTAGAATTTATGTAAGATAGATGTGCAGAAGCAATACTCAATGAAGATACAGAGGAATAGATTTCCTCAAATACTTAGGAGGATCCTTAGAAGTAGTGGATAGTTTCTGCTATCTAAGGGACTTAATTAACGGTGGAGGAGGATGTTATGTAAGTATAGTTGATTGAATAAGAACTATTACCTCTGATGGTAACAAAAGGTTTCTCTCTTAGAGCAATAGGTAGATTATATGATGCTTGTGTATGAACAGCTATTTTACCTTGTAGTGAAATGTGGGCCATGAATGCAGAGGACATGCAGAGGCTTGAAAGAAATGAAGCAAGCATGCTTTGCTGGATGTGCAAATGTGTTGAAAGAAAAACTGTGTATGTGGTGTGCAAGGGAGAAGACTGTGTTGGTAGTCTTGTGTGATGAAAGTGTCAACATCATACAAGCAGAGTACTTCGTTTCTGATCCTCCATGGAAACATGTCTGGGCAAGGTGAAATATTACCTAGCTTGAAAGCAGGTGAGGATTAGCAACAAGAAGGCAACCTCCTGCCATAGACAATTTGCCTCAATGAAATCTGTCTGATTTATGCAAGCATGGAAAAGTGGATGGTAAAATGATAACAATGATTAGGACAATATATGACTTAGCACTGATGCTGGTGCCCTGTAAGAAGCACTAGTGCTGGTGTCACATAAAAAGCACCGGTGCCATATAAAATGTACTGGTGCTGGGGCCATGTAAAAATCACTCAGTACACTCTATAGAGTGGTTGGCATTAGGAAGGGCATCTAGCTGTAGAAACAATGTCAAAATAGACTATGTGACCTGATGTGGCCCCTAGCCTTGTCAGGTCCTGTCAACCATCCAACTCATGGAAAATGGACGTTAAATTATGATGATGATGATGTTGTATGAGCACCAACCTATGAAAGCAGACTCAGACTATAATGACCCATCCAAGCCATGCTAGCATGGGAAACAGATGTAAAATGACGGTGGTCGTGGTGGTGGAAGTGGTGGTGATGATGATGATGATAATGATGACAGTGGTGGTGGTGGTGGTGGTGGTGGTGATGACAACAACGATGTTGATGACAATGATAGTATACTTAAACACACATTCGGATTTGTCCGGACTTTAGAGCTTTTACGCTTGCTGTGTTGTGTACATGGCTATACACAGAATCTAACTGGATGCGTCTGCTGCGCGTAGTTTCATACTTGACCTGAAGGTTACTTAGCTGGTTGTTGTGTGCAAGGATTTCATTGCATTTTTCCTGAATTGGATTAAGGCAGAAAGTTAGCAAAATAAGAAACAATAACAATAACAACAGTAGTAATATTATTAGCATTATTTTTATCAATAATAATAATAATGATGATGATGATGATGATCCTGGCTGAAGAAAGGAACTCAGAAAAAAGAGTCTTAGTGCATAAGACCAAATTTTGGCCACAAATTGTAGGGTCAACCTTAGGAACGAACAAGTGTCTCCATCTGTACGACATTTGTAATAGAGTAGACAAAACCCATATTGTCCATATCGCAAACAAATGCCCTAGACTCGCCTAAAACCACTACAAGTCATGGTGACATGATTAGGTAATAAAAGTGCTACATTGAAAACTGTGTGAAAAGTGGGAGTTAAAGAGAAGCAAGGCATTGGTTTGAGCACAAACCAGGGAGTGACGGTGTCGGAGACTAGCAAAATCCTCATCAGATGCTAGAGCATAACAGGCTGGACCTAGTGGTGGTGGACAAGATGCACCACAGGTGCCATATAGTTGATGCTGTGTGCCTCTTTGACCCACAAATGGTCAAGAAGAAAGGCATAAAAATAAATATATACACTCAGCAGCTATTTGTTATTTAGCAATATCAAGGGAAATAATAAACATAATAATAATAATTTTTCTGAAATGGACAAATACTGAACCAAAGGACTTGGAAGAACCAGGGAGCTTCTTACAAATCACAACACACACCACCCTAAACATAGTACCAACAAATTCTACCTACATAGAAAGGAAGAAGACAGAGGATTACTAAACGTAGAAGACGCTGTTTGTTAGTACTGCATTATTAAAATATTATGTTCTGCAAAGTGAAGAAAGAATACTGTTGGCAGCTAGAGATATCCAAAACATTACTGTAACAATAGGAGAATTCAAGAATGGAAGGACGAATAATAGTGCAAGCAGATGTAAAGAAATAAAATTACATAGCTAATTCATGCCCCAAATCAAGGATATTGGAAGTAAAGAACAACTGTTATAGCTGACAGATTGAAACTTAAAGCAAGACACCAGACTGCTAATTATAACTACACAACAACAAGCCATTAAGAAGACTTTGATAAAGACAAAGATTGATGTAACAGTCAGAGGGCAAATGCAGAATTTGCAAAAAAGGACATGAAAGTTTTAACCATCTCTTGAGTGAATGCAGTAAGCTAGCAAACAAAATGTAGAAGTGAAAGAATGACTGAGTATCTAAAAGGAGTGTGGTGGGATGTCATCTGAGTGTGTACATTCAAAGTACCAAAACAAAAATGGTATGAATATGAGCTAGAGGCTGTGAAGAGGATACTAATTACAGGATTTTTATTGTAGTTTCTCATAATGTGTGACCACACTATTGAAGCAAGAAGAATAGATATGATTATAGTAAACAAAATAAACAAACAGTATAAGGGCATTGACTTTGCAGTACCACATAATAATAGAGTGGATACAAAAGAAATGGGAAAAAATTGAGAAATACCAGAATCTAGCCAGAAAGTTGAAGAGCTGAAGAAGAGCTGAAGAGAGTAAGATAACTATTATTTGTGATAATTGGTGTATTTGGCACAACCTTCAAAATGCTATGTAAGAGGGTGAAAGCATTCAAATTGAGACATGCATTGTCAACCTGCAGAAAAGTGCAATCCTGTGTTATTCAAGGATCCTAAGAAAGATTCTTGAAAATGAATGTAGCATGTAATAGCTTTAATAAAAACAAAATAATTTCTTATATAAAAAGAAAGCCAGAAATATTATGGGGGGAGGCATAGAAGTCAATTACAATCTTTATTTTATGTAGCTCCTTCCTCTCCTGGAATGATAAAGGCAAAATTGACTTTGGCAGGATTCAAAGTCGGATTGCAAAAGCTCATAACAAAATGCTGTAAAAATGCAGCAACAACAACATTCTTTTCTACTCTAGGCACAAGGCCCGAAATTTTTGGGGGAAGGGGCCAGTCAATTAGATTGATCCCAGTATACAACTGGTACTTAATTTATCAATCCCGAAAGGATGTAAAGCCAAGTCGACCTTGGCAGAATTTAAACTCAGAACATAGACAGATAAAACACCTATTTATTTACTACCCACAAGGGGCTAAACATAGAGGGGACAAACAAGGACAGACAAATGGATTAAGTCGATTACATCGACCCCAGTGCGTGACTGGTACTTAATTTATCGACCCCGAAAGGATGGAAGGCAAAGTCGACTTCGGCAGAATTTGAACTCACTACATAATAGCAGACGAAATACCGCTAAGCATTTCACCCAGCATGCTAACAACTCTGCCAGCTTGCCACCATAGACAGATAAAATGCCGTTAAGCATTTCACCCAGCATGCTAACATTTCTGCCAGCCCACCACCTTGCAGCAACAACAACGACATCAAAAACAACAGCACCTACAACAGCAGCAGCAGCAGTGGAATACCCAAATCAATAATCTCAACAAAGACAACAAAAACAATATCAACAATGGCAATAGCAGAACAAGACCAAAAACAGAATTTCCAGGAACAGCAATAAGAACATAAACGAAAATTCCAAGCCTTCTCTAATTCACATTGCAAGTTCCTTCTTCCTACCTACACAACAGGCCTTATGCATGACCATCTACAGTGCCATTGATTACCTTTCTAGATACACATCTCTTCTTCTACATCTTGGAGAGACATTGAGTCTCCAGTCATAAAGAATTGGCCCCACTAGGAAGTTGAGCATTCTACAAAAAACAAACAAACCTAAAAGTCTATGGGAAGTGACCCATTTGCTTTAATAGCTGAAAGAAAATATGGACTTGGCAAGACAGAGTACATGCAACCTATTTAAGACAGAGTACAGGCAACCAATTTAAGACAGAGTACAGGCAACCTATTTAAGACAGAGTACAGGCAACCAATTTAAGACAGAGTACAGGCAACCTATTTAAGACAGAGTACAGGCAACCTATTTAAGACAGAGTACAGGCAACCTATTTAAGACAGAGTACAGGCAACCTATTTAACCCTTTCATTACTATATTTATTTTGAGATGCACTTTAAATATAAAAATATTATTTTGAGATGCACTTTAAATATAACTTTAAATATAACAAAGAATTTAGCAAAATTGTGACTAAGGTTTGGTGGAAGATTTTAATTCAAAACTTATTAAAACAAAACGTTTGTACTAC
The DNA here is from genome assembly GCF_006345805.1 of Octopus sinensis. Lineage (NCBI taxonomy): Eukaryota > Metazoa > Mollusca > Cephalopoda > Octopoda > Octopodidae > Octopus > Octopus sinensis. Next base: position 20,034,378 of record NC_043016.1, on the reverse strand, counting down.
AGAGCCAGAAGCAGTTTCAGCCAGGTTGGTAATGAAAGTGTTAAGAGAACAGTAACTCCAAAATAAAAAATAATACAATTACTACTTTAGCATTTAGATTGGCGATATCTGACCCAAATATTCTGCCTGTTTTAAACTCAAACTGGTGAGATCCAGCCTTTCACACCGACCTTAGAATGTCATTTTAAAAATAAACAACCACATCACTGAAATCTTATTGCTACAAGATAGTGCATGATTTATTCAAAACAATGTGAATTAATTAACATTACATTTGACATTACATTTGGCTAAAGAGCCAATCTTGCTGTAGACAGTAATTCTAGTGCCTGTGGAATAATAAAATCCAGTTTCCAAGTTATAGGATCGTTATCAAGAGGAAGGACATCTAACTATAAAGATTTTGGAAAAGAAAAAAAAAAAACAACAAGACAATGACAGGATTCTCAAATCAACGATAACATGGACAAACAGATGTACAAAAATAACACTGACGCTGATGACAACACTTTGGAGAAATAAAGTTGAAGAACTCACTTCAGTGACACTATGAATCTTTAGTTTAATAGCTTCAATTAAGTCTTGATGTTTTCTTTCAGTGTCAAGTAAATCCTGAAAAAAAAACCCACAAAAAAACAATATCACCATATCATTGACATATGTTTCGATTGATGCATTAAAATTAATCCAAGAGGAAGAATAATGTGGAATAATGTATCAATCTCATCAGGGAGAATATTATAAACAACAGTGGTCATTAATAAGCCATTTTTACAGATGTAAGAAAATATTATATATATGTGCGTGTGTGTATATATATATATATATAACACAATAATTTCCCTTTATATAACGGTATTTTTTCATAGCGTTTTTCAGATGGCTAGATAACCGAAGAGATGGTGTTGTGGATTTCCACTTCGGCATCTGAAACTCAGAGTTTTATCTTGACTATTGAGTAAATGTAACATATTATTTTATAGATAAATTTCCTCTATTTACATAATATTGAGGTCTCTTTCTTTCTTTTGTTATCTTACCGCTTTTGCCAATATATATATATATATATGTGTGTGTGTGTGTGTGTGTGTATGTATATATATATGTATATACATATATATATATATACACACACATATAATATATATATATATATACACATGTATATATCTATCTATATATATCTATCTATATATATACATACATATATATCTATATATATATACATATATATATATATATAGTGGTTGAATTCTTGAGACATCTCTTTTCAATATATTGTTTATGATATTTGCATAGGTGATATTCTAAACAGCAGTAGTAGTAAAGTAAGGAAGGAGGTGGCAGAGAGGAAGAGGAGGAGGAGAAGGAGAAGGAGAAGAAGAAGAAGAAGAAAAAAAGAAGAGAAGAAGAAGAAGAAGAAGAAGAAGAGAAGAAGAAGAAGAAGAAGAAGAAGAAGAAGAAGAAGAAGAAGGGGAAAGAGAAGGGAGAATAATAAAGGATGCAGGTGGTATGATAGTAGTAATATATATATATATATATATATATATATATATATATATATATATATATATTAGCTGAAAAGCCCATCATTACCAGGCAATTTTTACAATATAATATCTTATATAAATTTTTATTTAATGTCAGAACCTGTCTTCCCCGACTGATAGGCCTCTTGATCAGGACAGATTTGTGCAGTTTTCTGCCAAAAAACTTTGTTGAGGATTTTCTTCCTTTTAAAATTATTTACATATCTGTTCACCCGTTTCACATAACTTTATTCATTAAAACTTGAGAAGTTCTTACAACTTTGGTTGTTGTAATGCTTTGCTTTCATTTGTTTAATAAAAATTCCTTCTCCTAATGATTTTGCTTTCATTTTGTGATAGACAGCTATCATGCAGAAAATGCCAGCTATCATGTAGAAAATGCCAGCTTCCAAATCCTGTTTTCTGATAAGGTAAAATTCAATTAAAATTTAAACCTCAGTAACATTTTTCTGCAAGTTTTCTGGAACAAATAAATAACAAAATCAGATTTAATGTGGAAATTTATTTCGATATACTAAATTTGGATACTCATTTACAAATGTACAGACAGGTAATCACAAATTTAAAATGTATAGCAGACATGTATGTATGCGTGTACATATGTATGCATGTATATATGTATATCTATGTATGTGTGCGTGTGTATGTGTGTGTGTCTGTGTGTGAGTGTTTCTTTGAGATGGACAGCAGAAAAGCCACTGATTCCTCTTTCTTTAAAGCTATGTATTCCTCCCATCCACCTGTGTGTGTGTACACAGCATCGCATGTATATGACAGCTATATTAATGTTACTATCCCATTGCCACCGATGTTCTCGCCTTCACTGATATAAGTCATTCTCACTCTCTTACTGTCTTTCCCTCACATTAATACTTTTTTGCAACCTTCTCATTTTATCATATAATTCACCCAATGTCCCTGGGAGGTACATTACTGATCTTTATTGAAATCCAAATTAGCCTATTATTGAACTGGATGTTGGTGTAACATGTATGCAAAGTTTCGTGAATATTGGTTTGCTGGTTTAGGCACCAAGATGGTAACAGATAGACTGACAAAAATTCCCATTTATCTGTATATATATATATAAGGCATTCATTTGGCTCGTTCCCAGTGACCATCTTTATGGCAGTGTGTGGTTCATTATTTCTTCACTCCTGTGTACCTCTGGAGATAACTGGTGAAGTTAGAGCAGGATAAGAATCCACTGTGAGCTGCCAACTTGCAGTGTTTCTCAGCGTAAGCAAGAAGGAAGAGAGTTAATCCATTAATATACCTGCTTAAATAGTAGTTGCCAACAAGAGTCTTGCTGTGGTTTTGCATATGGCAAATGGTTGTAGACAAGATCTCACTCTTGTCTCGGACATGGTAATGGCTGCCGGCAAGATCTCGTACAAAATCACACAGGCTTCTTTTGTCATGCTACACAGCCAAACAACAACAGCATCAACAACTCTGCTATAAACCTATTTCTTTACTACCCACAAGGGACTAAACATAGAGGGGACAAACAAGGACAGACAAACGGATTAAGTCGATTATATCGACCCCAGTGCGTAACTGGTGCTTAATTTATCAACCCCGAAAGAATGAAAGACAAAGTCGACCTCGGTGGAATTTGAACTCAGAACAAAAGCATTTCGCCCAGTGCGCTAACGTTTCTGCCAGCTCGCCACCTTTTTCGCCCTATAAACCTGCAATAAATAGTTTTCTTTCTTCAAAATGTCTTATAGTAAAATTCAATAAAGAGAACTATATCTTACAGTATATGTTGAAATTAAGGTATCGTATCTTGCAATAATATCTCTGATCTCATGGAATTCATCACAAGAATTTAAGACTTTTTGCATGAATAAGCAAAATTTGTGATAGACTTTCTGCTTCTTTTTCAGTTGGTTATTTACAATGAGCAGATTTCGTAAATCATCTTGAAATCTTAAAAAGAGAAATGGAAATAAATAAAACAAGTAATATAAATATAACAAAAAAATACAACAATGAAAAAGCAAAATGGTTTTGAAAATGGTGGCAGTGTGGATGGTGGTGGTGGTGGGGTGTCTAACACATCAAGTCAGTCATAAGCCTACAGGGTCATTAGACAAGATCTTAGCAAGTTTCCATTATGTATAACAGAACAAGAGTACAGTATTCCTGTTTGAACAGAGCAACAGCCTGTTGCTGTTACTGTTAATCATTTCACTGGTCTGCATTTGGGAATATTTTATTTTTATTTTTATTCATGGATATGATCTCACATATTCCTGAGTTGCTGATTTCAGATATCTAAACTATTTTGCTCTATCACATAAGGTTTTTACTATAAAATATAAATTAATGATTATAAAAATTTTGAATTTTTAACAAATTATTACTTTATTAAATGAAGCAAGTATATTCTGTTAGTTTCAAGTTATTCTGTTATTCCAAATGAACATAAAATGATTCATGTTCGTTTTGATATGAATCATGAGTCAATATCAAATCAAATGAATGTAAAAAAATTGTGTTCCAAATGGCTAGCCTACATATTGATTCAAAGAAAGGAGGACTGCCTTGAATTCCACTTGTGCTGTGCATCCAAAACATTATGTTTCAATGTCCAGCAGTAATCTGCCATCATGCTGACATTCCATTTGCCCTGGTATTGAGTTTCCATGGTGCAAATATACTGATTGAATCTTTCTCCTTGAAACTCACTGTAGTCCTTACAATTCTTGGGAAAATAATCAAGATGTGAGTGCAAAAAGTGCATCTTGACACTCATTCTTTACCCTAGTTTTTGGAAACTTGATATCAGGTCTTGGACCATTTTTTTTTTCATATTCTGGTGAGTGGTTGTTTCCCAAGAAGTTTTGGACAAGCTGCTTGAAGGAAAATCAGGCATTCACCTTGACACCTGCCAATGCTTCCTCCAAATACTTGCCTTCACTTATATGAAGAAACTTTGACTCCAGGTACTTGAAAGCAGCGCCATTCTTGTTCATGGCCTTTACAAAATTTTTCATAAACCCTAATTTGATGTGGAAGGTTGCAGCAGAATTGGTCATTGGTCAATTGGTCATCAGCAAATAAAAAGTCCAGTGTTAGAAAGGATGGTAGCTTTAATACAGAATTACAGAATGTGTGTACATGTGTGTGTTAAGGCTGCCATTGGTTTCATGTTAAGGAAAATCTCAACAATTATTCAAGCCAATGACAAAAAAATTATTGACTCCATTTTGGATTAAAACAAACTGGAGACACACACATTTTTATTTAGCTTTTAGCTTTTACTTGTTGCAGTCAGTAGACTGTGGCCATGCTGTGGCACCACCTCAGAGGAACCTAGTAATTATTCTGTTGATCTCTTTTGTGCTGAAGCACAAAGTTATGGGGACATAAACACACCAACAGCAGTTGCCAAGTGGTGGTGGGAGACAAACAGAGGCACAAAGCATTCACACACATAGAATGTTACGCCGCACGCAGGCCTATGATGCCACCATGGGTCCTCAGACAAATAGCCCGCGGTTTGCTGGCCCCGAGAAGCTCGCGTGCGACGACGCTCAGTAAATCAGAAACCCACTCTGGACAGGGAAGCAGCGAAACACAGCCAGTGGAGCCAACAACAACAACAAAAATAACACACGCAAGTGTTGCGTAGTCAAAGTAAAATTTTTTTTAACAAAACATTCAACAACTTTGGAAAGTTCTTTTTTTTCTTTCCTTAGTTCCTTAAAAAACACATTTAACATTTAACAACACAAAGTTTGTTTCTCAAAACATTTAACACAGTCCTTTTTCTTCTTAGAAGGAGGATGTTAAATGATGATGATGATATATATATATATATATATAATAATAATAAATATTAGGGAATGAATCCAAAATTACAGGGAAAAATCAGATTTAGGGTTAAATCCATTTTATAGTAAAATATTATATAATATAATTCGAGACAAAACCACTATTTTAAAACCAAACAAGGAAAGACTTAATCAATACATAAAATTTTAATATAAATTAAATAAACCGCCACTACAATGTTTCATGTCTGCTCCGACAATTTTCAGGTGGATTTTCGATCTTCTAATCAGTATCAAAATTTGATACTGATTAGAAGATCGAAAATCCACCTGAAGATTGTCGGAGCAGACATGAAACATTTGTAGTGGCGGTTTATTTAATTTATATTAAAATTTTATGTATTGATTAAGTCTTTCCTTGTTTGGTTTTAAAATAGTGGTTTTGTCTCGAATTATATTATATATATATATATATACATACATACATACATACATACATAGATACACACACACACACACATACATACATAAATACATGGTGGCTGCCCCCTCATTATCCAGTATGGCCATTGCACGAAGCTTAATCAATGCTGTTATCATGCAATGCCTGTGTAAGAAGATTTTTTGTAAAGTGAGGAAAGGCTGTGCACAGAGTCAATCCCACTCAGTAAGCAACAGCAGCCATAATCCGAAAAGAAGAACAAGTCAACATCATCGGTAACCACTGAACCGCAGGTTTTATGTTGGAGTTATCCCAGTTACCTGAGTCACCTTCTCCTAGAAGGATGCCCTAACAAAGGCTAGGAGTCCTTCACTTCCAATGGTTTAACCGCGCAATCAGGTATTCAGTCCGCTTATTTCAATGTCCCCGCACATGATACAGCCTTAAGACATTTATTGGATGGCTGTTATCTCTCAAGAGTTCCTCTGCCCTTTGATGGGTTTTGTTTTTCATCCCGCAGGGTGTCCAATAAACACCCTCCTCACCAAGCAAGCTTGGTGGGGTTGCCGGTTTAGTCGCCGACAAACCCGACCATGCAACAGGTTGTACTGGGTTACATGTTACCAGTAGCACATGAAAGTGACCTGACATAAACATACATACATACTTACTTACTTACTTATACACACAATGGACTTCTTTCAGTTTCTGTCTACCGAATCCACACTACTGAGTACACCATGGAATTCACATGACCACAAGCCCTGTGGTAGATGGTGAATCAGCTTCATGCTAGATGACGGCGTTACTATGAAAGAGACAGGGTAGGGCAGATTCCTGCAGAGGGATCTACATGGCTACTCAATAACATACTCACAGAAACACTCATGCGTGCGCACACACATACAATGGGCCACTTTCAGTTTCTGTCTGCTAAATTCACCCAAAAGGCCCGCCAGCAGCCCTTGCATTAGTATGCTTACTTTGCTATCTCTCTCATTTTGCTTCTCTTCAGTTCACGTTGGTCATTGGCTTTTTTCATTGCTCGAATTCTCTTGGAATCATTTTCCTGTAATAAATTGGACAGACGAAGAAGATATAAGACAGACGGAAAAAAAAGGAAAGATAATGATGGGGAGGGTGACTTGGATGAGCAGGAAGGAAAGCAAGGAGGAGTGGGGGAAGGTGGAGAAAAAGAAATATCTTTAACCCTTTAGCATTTAAACTGGCCATATCCGGCCAAAAGCATTCTCCCTGTTTTATGGTCAAAGTGGCCAGATCTGGCCTCTCACACCAACCGTACAATATCGTTTTAAAAATTAACAACTACCTCATCAAAATCTCATAGCGACAAGATAATGCATGATTAATTCAAAACAGATCAAATCAAATCAAAATCGATGAATTCAATGGAACACCATCCGAGTGTGGCCGTTCGCCAGCCTTGTCTGGTACCTGTGTCGGTGGCACATAAAAAAACACCATCCGAGCGTGGCCGTTCGCCAGCCTCGTCTGGCACCTGTGTCGGTGGCACCTGTGTTGGTGGCACATAAAAAACACCATCCGAGCGTGGCCGTTCGCCAGCCTCATCTGGCACCTGTGTCGGTGGCACGTAAAAAACACCATCCGAGCGTGGCCGTTCGCCAGCCTTGTCTGGCACCTGTGTCGATGGCACATAATAAACACCATCCGAGCGTGGCCGTTCGCTAGCCTCGTCTAGCACCTGTGTCGGTGGCACATAAAAAGCACCCACTACACTCACGGAGTGGTTGGCGTTAGGAAGGGCATCCAGCTGTAGAAACACTGCCAGATCTGACTGGCCTGGTGCAGCCTTCGGGCTCCCCAGACCCTAGTTGAACCGTCCAACCCATGCTAGCATGGAAAACAGACGTTAAACGATGATGATGATGATGATATCTGTGTGTAAGGGAGAGGACTGTCCTGCATTTGCCATGCAATGTGTATAGATGAGGATAGCTGTGTAAAGAAGTACTGAGCTCTAATTGAGGAGGGAATCTGTGGAAGGGGTAGACCCAGGAAGGCATGGGCACTAGTATAGCTAGAGAGTGTGCTACCTGGGGCAGCCCTTCTGTTTGTCACATCCACACCCACAAAAAAACACATATTGCCTACAGCTGACCCAAAAGTGCCACCCTTTTTTCAGACACTGGACCTGACTGAGGAAATGACAAGGGACTGAGAGTTGTAGTGATTTGCTGTGCTTGAGAAGACACATCAAGCTAAATAGAATTGTGATCATCTATACATACAGGCGTGCCCTTTACAGGTCCCAATGCCACGTAAAATGCACTCATGCTGGTGCTGCATAGATGCACTTGTGCTGGTGAGTGTAAAAAGCACCCAGTACACTTTGCAAAGTGGTTGGCATTAGGAAGGGCACCAAATCAGAGCAGTGACAATGAATTTCATACCCATTTCTTTACTACCCACAAGGGGCTAAACACAGAGAGGACAAACAAGGACAGACAACCGGATTAAGTCGATTATATCGACCCCAGTGCGTAACTGGTCCTTAATTTATCGATCCTGAAAGGATGAAAGGCAAAGTCGACCTCGGCGGAATTTGAACTCAGAACGTAGTGGCAGACGAAATACCGCTAAGCATTTCGCATGACGTGCTAACAAATCTGCCAGTCGCTGCCCTAATTTCATACTGTAAACTCTCAGAGAGTATCATAAGGAGGTTCAATTTCTGAAGGGCCACTTAAATGGGGCCCCACTTATCCCCACTATTTTTACTGCATTTACCGCACTCCTGTGCTTATTGATTAAACTATGATCAGCATCATTTCCTAGCACATTTGCAGAAATAGGTTTGGGCATTCTAAATACCTTCACGTACATTCAAATTAAGATGAAAGAGCCAGAGCAAACAGGTTTCTTGCTGAAGAGAGGAGCTGTAGGACTTCTCATCATCATCATCATCATCAACATCATCGTTTAACGTCCGTTTTCCATGCTGGCATGGGACGAACAGTTCGACCGGGGTCTGGGGAGCCAGGAGGCTGCGCCAGGCACCAGTCTGATCTGGCAATGTTTCTACAGCTGGATGCCCTTCCTAACACCAACCACTCTGTGAGTGTAGTGGGTGCTTTTTACGTGCCACCGTCACAAGTGCCAGGCGAGGCTGGCAGCGGCCACAATCGGTTGGTGCTTCTTACGTGCCACCGGTATGGAGGCCAGTCGAGGCGGTGCTGGCAACGGCCACATTCGGATGGTTCTTTTTACATGCTACTAAAAAATTTCCTCAAGGCAGTGCCCCAGCATGGCCTCATTCCAATGACTGAAACTAGTAAAATGATGTTTTGAAAGTTTAAAAAAATCTAAGAATAACCAAAAAATATAACCGAAGGGATTATAAAATATTTTCAAGTGTTTTGGCTGAGAGACCTCCTAGGCTTAACTTTAAGCACTGGTTGAAAATCATTAAAATAAATTCTGGTGTCCATATATATGACTAAAAATTCCCCAAGGTGGTGCCCCAGCATGACCACAATCTAATGATTGCAACAAGTAGAAAGAAAAAAAGGAAAAATATAACCATGGGGCTTTTGTCCACTTTCACACTTTAACTACAGGGCTTTTGTCCATGGGGGCTTTTGTCTGGATCCCAAGTGGAGGACAAAAGCCCCCTAGGACAAAAGTCCCTCCCCTGGATAAAAGCCCCATGGTTCTCAAACATTTTTTTGAGGAAAAAAATTGCTCCTAAATAAATGACCAATAATTTGGGAATAAATAAATTTGACACTGATTGCACTGTGATTTTGTAATCGTTATATTATAGTGTAAGGCTACATTTTATACTCTTTATACGGGCAACACATTGCTATGCAGTGTTCTTTATCATTAGAGAGACAAAAAACTATGACAAAAACTTGTTGAGGCTGGAAATAGTAATTCTAGGAAATAGGTCAGCATGACATAGTTTTCTAAACTTTTTTTGTAGATAAGATACGTTTTTACATTCAGTTTGATTCTCTTCATCACACACACACACACACACACACACACACACACACACACACCACACACACACACAGTGTGTATACATACATAACAGTATATACATACATAACAAACATACACATAAACACGTGTGTGTGTGTGTGTTTATGTGTATGTTTGTTATGTATGTATATACTTGATTGCTTCTGTTATGTAGGTTTTATGTTTCTACACATTTATTGAAGAGTGTTCTGTTATTCTTTTCTATTTATTTATTTTCGATTGAATATATTTTGTTTACTTAAAAATTGGAAGTTTGGAAAATAAACATTTTTTTTACACCCGCGATTTCCCTTTTTGTTTACGTGAAATTATATACTTTTTAACATTAAGATTTGGTTGTTATTTCTAGCATGTGGAGAGACCTTTTACTCTTAATTTCATATGCTAGTTGAAAAATCACCTAAAAAAGATTTTGTGGTCGATACATTCGACTAAAAATTACTCAAAGTAGCGCCCCAGCATGGCAGCAGTCATTGCAACAAGTAAAAAGAAAAAAAAATGAAATATATCACAGAAGTGGTTTTGATCAGGCTTAATAAAAATTCTGGGGTTGATATATTCAACTAAAAATTCTTCAAGGCGGTGCCCCGGCATGGCCCCAGCCTAATTACTGAAACAAGTGGAAAATGAAAAAGAAACAAAAATACCAAAAATATAACCATGGGGCTTTTGTCCAATTTCCCACTTTAACTATGGGGCTCTTGTCTGAAGGCGCTTGTCCTGTGGGGGCAGGGAGGGGCTTTTGTCCGGAATCCAAGTAAAAAAAAGTTACAGGTAAAAAATGCACAGAAAAAAAGTCACAGGGGTTTTGTCGGGGAGGGTGGTGGTTCGAGGGTTTTTTGCCTTGGGGTGGGGTGGGGTGGGGTGGAGGATCCGGATCCCATAAATCGTGACTTTTTCCTGTGATTTTTTTTGTTCCCTACCCAAAATTGGGACTTTTTTTACTGCGACTTTATTACTGGTCCCCTTTGTCCACACAGAATTTAACATGATAATGATAAATAGTTCAGGATGACTTATATGAAAAATTTCTCATACAAGACAAAAAGCCACAGGAAAAAAGAAAATCACAGAACATACATGCAATGCCTCTATACTAAGCAAGGTGTTTTCAAGCTGTACCTGTCACGTATTTGTCAATAAATAACTGATTAAAATTTCTTTTCGTTTTCATATTTCACTTAAAATTTGAATAAAAGGTTGTTTTTTTACATATATATAACACCAACAAATATAAATTGTGTACAAGTTTGTACTGTCAAATAATAACTGGTTTAAAATATTTTTGTCTCTTTACTTTGTTTACAGAATTTTAAAATAATATGACTGTTTTCCCTGTGGCCATTTGTTTTTTCAGGCAACCATATATCTATGTTGTGGCTGGTAATAAAGTCATGGAAAAAAAAAAGAATTTTTGCTAGGGAAAAAGTCACAATTGATTTATCGTGGCAAGTAATAAAGTGATAGGAAAAAAGTGACAGGAATAGTTTGGCTAGGAAAGAAAGTCAGGTAACCAAATGAAAATATTCAAGTCAGTCACAATTTATTAAAGTACATAAACAATTAAAGTAATAAAACAGAAAATATTTTAAATCAGTTGTCGGGGGTGGTAGTAGTGTTGAAAAGTGGTGATGGTACTGGTGGAAACCTGATTGAGCCATGATTGAGCAGATCTCTAATAAAAGATATTCCAGTTATGGCCATTCTGTCTTCTTCCACCCATTGTGTATATGTAGAACTACATGATATTCCACAATATGAATTTCTGGTTAATTTAAGGTGGAAGGCCGTAATTTTAGGGAGGTTTTACTACTACTTCTAGCAAATTGATTAACCTCATAGAGACTCCATTTTGTACTCAACTGGATGATATTTAGTGCTTGTGGGACATTGTTGTTGCTATTGTTATTGTTTAGCCCCAATTTAGCACTAAGATGGAATATGGTTAAAAAGCATTCTAACTTTAATCATCCTGACCTTTCCTGGGTATTGCAAACTGAGAACAAAGTTATCCAACATGTACCTTCAAAATGTAGAGTGTTATATGAAAGCCATTTGGCAGTTATCTATAGCAGGTCTGGTAATCATATGGAGTGTTCCACAATATTGTTTTGCTCTAAGTCATACCTGATCCAGGAAACTTACAAATCAAAAGCATTTCAGCCATGACCTTTATGTGTGTGTGTGTGTGTGTGTGTGTGTGTGTGTGTGTGTGTATGGTGTGCAAGGAAGGCAAGTGTGCTGGTATGGTATTGTGTTGCGAACAGATGAGGACAGCTGTGTGAAAAAGTATCACACCCTAGCATTTGAGGGAACCCGTGGAAGAGGTAGACCCAGGAAGACCTAAAATGAGGTGGTGAAGCACAACCTTTGAACATTGGGCCTCACCAAGGAAATGACAAGTGACTGAGACCTTTGGAGATATACTGTGCTTGAGAAGACCTGGCAAGCCAAGTGAGACCATAACCTTGTGGCCTATGCCAGTGCTGTATAACCAGCCCATTTAAGAGTACCCTTCAATCATTGGACAATAAACTATGCTTGCGAAGCCCTGTTGAGGCAACTGAAATCACTGTTGTGGCCAATGACAGTACCGTCTGATTGGCACCCATGCCAGTGGAATATTAAAAGCACCATTCAAGTGTGATTGTTGCCAGAGATGCTGACTGGCTTGCATGCCGGTGGCACGTAAAAAGAAGCACCATTTGAATGTGGTCATTGCCAGTGCTGCCAGACTGGTTCTTGTGCAGGTGGCACGTAAAAAGCACCATTTGAGTGTGGTTGAATGCCAGTACTGCCTGACTGGCCCTTGAGCCAGTGGCACGTAAAAGCACCCACTACACTCTCACTTAGGAAGGGCATCCAGCTGTAGAAACTTTGCCAGATCAGATTGGAGACTGGTGCAGCCTTCTGGCTCGTCAGCCCTCAGTCAAATCATCCAACCCACACCAGCATGGAAAGCAGACATTAAATGATGATGATGATGATGATGATGATGATGATGATATATATATATATATAGGAAAATTGAATAAGGAGACAAACACTCGGGATGTTATTATACCATTTATATCTCGAAGTCTTCTACATATGTTTCAACAGACACACTCCAAAAATGTCCAACAGGATAAATTATTGTCAGCAATGCCTCAATCTCATCAGGAAGGATATAAATAACGAACTCATCAAACAGACATGTTAACAGAAATAGGAAGTCCTATAAAATGTAATGTATTTATATTCATATGCATGCACACTTGCATACACACACTCAAATATGTGATGTGCAAATACAAACAATATACATATATATTATATTCATACAAAGTGTTCGTTTCCTTATTCAATATTTCCTTTTTTTTCTACTAAATATGACTTAATATCCTAGAATTAAATTCTGGAACACTTAAGCAACATTTAGCTACCTTGTAATTATTCCCCTGGATTTTTCCTATAAATTGTAAACTATATATATAAGATAGCAGAGTATAATTTGAGAAAGATTTGGCTATTATTTCTAGCAGTTTGTTGTAATTAGTGGTGGTGGTGGTGGTGGGGGGGGGGGTACTGGTGTTGGAGGAATTACTAAAAATTTTCTATATACTTTTTGTGAATAAAATTTCATTACATGCATGGTGATGGCATTCATTGTAATGGTTGAGTGGTGGTGCTGGTGTTGGTGATGGTGGTGTTGGTGTTGGTGTTGGTGGTTGTATTGTTGTTGTTGTTGAGCGAACGGTCTTCGTCCCAGAGCTCGCAAGATGGGAGAAGTCCGAAATGTGGCCCTTTGCTATTCGTAAGACCCGCTGAAGAGAAAGCAGGTAAATCCCTGACACCGAGAGCATCGACGGATGGATGAATGCACATCCAGGCTCAGCGGTTGCATAGGAAGTCAGGGACAAGAAACAGGAAGAAAGAGTGAGAGAAAGTTGGAGCAAAAGAGTACAACAGGGGTCGCCCCCCACCTACCGGAGCCTCGTAGAGCTTTAGGTGCTTTCGATCAATAAATACACACAACGCCTGGTTTGGGAATCAAAACCGTGATCCTCCAACCTCGAGTTCGGTGCCCTAACCATAGGGCTATTGTGCCTCCGCTGGTGTTGGTGGTGTTGGTGTTGGTTGTGTTGGTGTTGGTGGTGTTGGTGGTGGTGTTGGTGGTTTTGATGTTGTTGTTGGTGGTGGTGATGGTGGAATTACACCTACTCAAAAACTCAACTTGTTGTTACTGAATGCTTACAGAAAACATGGTGCATTACCTTCAAAAATTTATCAAACTTCTCGAGTGATTCTTTCAGCTGAAGTTCTTTTCTTTCCAGCTCCCCACGTCTCTGTTGAAGACGTTCCATTTTGGTCTGAAACTCCTGAAAGTTATAAATTACATTAACTGTTATTATATCTTAAACTGTCTGTGTGATTAACAAGAAATTTGATTTGTAGACTATCTGATTTCAGTATTGACATAGCAATGAGGTGCAAACTGCAGTTAATGACATAGTAAGGAGGTTGGGATGAAACCAGAAGATTTTATATGTTTGTTCCTTCTCGAGCCATGCTTGGCTCATAGGGCTGGGGCTTCCCAGTTTCCTTGGCATATAGGTTCTCCACCTGGATGGGACACCAGTCCATCACAGGTGCTATATGCAGGTGGAAAGAGTGAGAGAAAGTTGTGGCAAAAGAGTCAGCAGAAGTTTGCCATTACCTTCAGCCGGAGCTGCATGGAGCTTAGGTGTTTCGCTCATAAACACAAACATCACTCGGTCTTAGATTCGAACCAATGATCCCTCGACCGCGAGTCAGCTGCTCTAACCACTAGGCCATGTGCCTCCACTAGAAGATTTTATATAGATATTTACATGTAGAACTGTAAACCTAATCTGCTAGGAAGCAGGACTGGAATGAGGTTTTATATAGAAATGAACATATAAAACTGTAAACCTGATCCACTATGTATATGATGTAACAATAAAGTTTAGCCCTTTTTGTTCCCATATTATTCAGGTTCATTTATCTGGATTTGAAACTACTAGTAATTGCTTGTCTTCTTTGACAGCAACATATTTATGTAGATTCACCTCTATACTACCAGTATGTAAGTGTGTTCTGTATCTTAGATTCATTATATTATCATTCAGGAGTACATGGGATGAAGTGCTGAAGGCTGATCGCAAAATTCTGAGCCTTGCAAAGGAGATGACAGAGGACCAAGACAAACACACTATTGAAATCTTAAAGCTACAAGATAATGTTTGATTAATTCAAAGCAATGTGAACAAATAAACATTACATTTGACAAAGAAATCTGAATACGAAAGAGTTAAGGTATATTTTTGTTGTTTCAGAATGTCTCTTAGTTAATCTGGGCATATTTGTTGTAGTTCTGGATTGATCACTATTGTGCATATTCATCTTGTGATGTAGTATGGAATATTTCATTTGATGAGTAACAGGTGACTTGAGTAGAAATTTAAATATTGGTGTGTCTCTATCTTTTTGTAGAATATGTCCATTGTAATTTAGGTATCATATAATTCTAGGAAGGTATCTAAGATTCGTAGTTCTTTTCCACCGGTTTCTAATGTAAGTCTAAAGGATGGGATTATGTTACTTAATATGTGATAGAATGTAGGAAAATCACCTTTTGACTTATTCCAAAAAATCACCAAACAATTGTTTCCACTTCTCAACCAAATATTTAAAATCATGGTCGAATTTTGGTTTTGTTTCTTGGTATAGTTCTCTTCTGGGTATCCCATTACTAGGCCTGCATAAGGAGGTACTGCTCTTATCTCCATGTCTGTTCCTTTAATTTGTTTTTATTTTTTGCCACCAAAGTTAAAGGCGTTTTCCTCTAATGCTAATTGTAGAGCTTTGATGACGAAGATTTTTGAAGCATTCATTAATTGTATTTCTACACTTTTTGTTATGTTTTAATACGGAATTATTAACTTGGATTACATTACTCAAATGCAAACAAATAATGGAGTTAACACATGAGCAAATACAATGCAATATATACTAAAAAATGCACACTGATTAAAAAAAAGCAGAACCTAAAGATCCTTGTGCAAAAAGTATCATGCCACTTATGAAACAAACCAGTATACAAATTAGAAGGCAGTCAAAAGTTCACTTTAAAAGGACATGAGGTGAATGCACAAAATAAAACAGAATCACTAAACTTAGTTCGATACTTAGTCAGAACATAGAGTTTAATTCATCATTATCATCATCATCATCATCGTTTAACGTCGCTTTCCATGCTAGCATGGATTGGACGATTTTGACTGAGGGCTGGCGAACCAGATGGCTGCACCAGGCTCCAATCTTGATCTGGCAGAGTTTCTACAGCTGGATGCCCTTCCTAACGCCAACCACTCTGAGAGTGTAGTGGGTGCTTTTTACATGCCACCAGCACAGGGGCCAGTAAGGTGATGCTGGTAATGATCATGCTCGAATGGTGCCTTTTACGTGCCACCGACATGGAAACCAGTTAGCTACTCTGGTAACGATCATGCTCAGGTGGTGCTCTTGGCACCCAACTAGCACGGGCACAAGTGCCAGTAAGGCAATGCTGGTAACAATCATACTCGAATGGTGCCTATTATGTGCCACTGGCACGGAAGCTGGTTATCCGCTCTGTCAATGATCACACTAGTATGGTGCTCTTTGCACCCCGCTAGTATGGATGCCAAGAGCAATATAACATCTTTCTACCAAGTATTCCACTGCAATTATGCCTAACATGTGGTACTTTGGCATAGAGATGAATGGTATTGAATCTTGTTCAAAGGCGGAGAGCTGGCAGAATCGTTAGCACACTGGACGAAATGCCTAGCGGTATTTCGTCTGCCGCTACGTTCTGAGTTCAAATTTCGCCGAGGTCAACTTTGCCTTTCATCCTTTCGGGGTCGATAAATTAAGTACCAGTTACGCACTGGGGTCGATATAATCGACTTAATCTGTTTGTCTGTCCTTGTTTGTCCTCTCTGTGTTTAGCCCCTTGTGGGTAGTAAAGAAATAGGTATTGAATCTTGTTAAAATGGTGCACTTTGATTAAAGTGTATGTTGTTTGGGATCTTTGACCATAGTGGTTTAAGTAGTGAATTTATCAAGTGACTTACTTTGTAGTGTTGGTTATTGCGGTCTTACTTTGAGATCAGCTGATCTGTTTTTTCAATGCATTGGTTCTTTTGTTTGTTTAAAGCCTCCTGTTGTTTCAATTTGTAAATATTGTTTTCTTTACTTTTGAAATTACAAAGAAAGTCAATCTCTTTTCCCATTAAGCAGCTTGAGAATATGTTGGTTAATGAGTTGACTTTGTTTGTAGTTGTTTTATCTAAGTTTCTTGTCTCTTCCTTGTAGTAGTTAATATCCATTTATTGATAATTACATTGCCCTTATCAGCTTCTTTTGCAACAAATGAATATCATTTTCCAATGTTAATAGAGTTTCTTTGTCTCCTTTCCAAAGTTTCTGTTTACAATTCATCATCATCATCATCATCAACGTTTAACGTCCGTTTTCCATGCTGGCATGGGTTGGACAGTTCGACCAGGGTCTGGGAAGCCAGAAGGCTACACCAGGCTCCAGTCTGATCTGGCAGAGTTTCTACAGCTGGATGCCCTTCTTAACACCAACCACTCCGTGAGTGTAGTGGGTGCTTTTTACGTGCTAGGTGAGGCTAGCAATGACCACGATCGGTTGGTGTTTTTTACGTGCCACCGGCACAGAAACCAGTCAAGGCGGTGCTGGCATCGACCACGTTTGGACGGTGCTTTTTATGTGCCACATACACGACAGGCTTCTTTCAGTTTCCATCTACCAAATCCAGATACAAATAGAGAATTTCAATATCGTAATATAAGTAACCAAATGTTCAAAGGAATCATTGTTTTTGTTGTTGTTGGTGAAAACTTCTCTTAGCTAAAGTTTCCAATGTCTGCTTTATGGTGTAGGAGTGAATGGAAGTCCCTTTTAATTTTTGACAAATTCCTTTTAAAGAAATTTTTATATTCTGGGGTCAATATTTTCCATGAGTTAAGGGAGCAAACTTGGAAGAATTGTTAGCACACTGGGTAAAATGCTAAGCGGTAGTTTGTCTATCTTCAGATCCTGAGTTCAAATTCTACTGAGGTTGACTTTGTCTTTCATCCTTTCAGGGTCAATAAAACAAGTACCAGTTGAGTAATGGGCTCGATGTAATCAACTTACCCCATCTCATGAAATCATAGGCCTTGTGCCAAAATTTGAAATCAATATTTTCCATGGGTTTGTTTGAATCATTGGGTCTGATATCTAATTGAAGTAAGCCTTCCCTAAAAAAAGAGTTCACAGAATTATATTCTTTTGTTCTGAAGCTGGTACTTCTGTTTCCTGTTTGCAGCTTTCTTCCAAGTTCTCTATTAGTACTTATTTCCTAATTTGCCCACATCTCGATCTCGTCTACACATACATTATTCCATTCATGATTCTTCTTAATTTTGGTTTTAGCTTTTTGTCTATATTTTGTGTATTCATTTGAATGTATAACATATAAGTTTCCAGTCTGAGTTTGAGGTGTTCTCCACATATATTCTTGGGTGTTTGAGAGATTAGTTTCATTGTCTAGTTCTTATGTAATATATTTATATGTTATTTTAAAATTTCATCCTCAGTTTTCATATTCTCTCTATATTTTAATTGTGCTTTGGTTTTCATTATGGAACATTCTTCAAATCATCCACTCACTACTAAACCCATGCAAAAACCTCAACTAGCCAAAGACTATTTGATAGGGTGCTGAAAAGTTCCTGACTTTGGGTAAAAGAAAATACAGGACGATCAGTTAACTATGATTTTATTGAACATATTCCCCTCACAAATTCACACACTTATTGCAGTGGTTCTTCAGTTTTTCTAAACTCTGTAAAGAACTTGGAAGGTTGGACCTCCAACCAGGCCTTTCACAATAACCTTAAAGCCAGGAATTTACATATAAATATAGTTCTGGGTTCTGGGTTCAGTCCCACTGCTTGGCACTTTGACAATTGTCTGCTACTCTGGCACTGGGCCCATCAAACTTTGTGAGTAGATTTGGTCGACAGAAACTGAGAAAAGACATCTGTATATATGTAGTGTCTATGTGTGTATGCCTTTGTGTTTATGTTTGTCCCACACCACTGCCTAATGACCTGTGTTGATTTCTTCAACTAAAACCTTTCAAGGCAGTTACTTAGCATGGCTGCAGTTCAATGATTGAGACAAATAAAAGATAAAAGATACATATTAACATGTGGATATATTAAGAGATGCTCCATGCATTTACTTCATGAAGTGACTTTGAAAATATACTTAGTTCAATATATATATACATATATACACATTACCTCTTTTTGAACAGAAAGAACTTGTTCAATTTCTGCAAGTTCTCTTCGTTTCTCCAGGAGACGTGTAGCTGGAGTGAGATGGTCATCGTCACCCTTCAGCATTTTACTATGAAAAGGACAAAACAAAAAACACAAATATAAACAACAGTTTATCAGTAAGAAATTTTTTTTAATTGAATTTTCTTTTTTTAATATATATATATATAAAACCTATTCAACAGTTTTTTTTTTCCTTTCTCATTACATTCTACCATTAACCCTTTCATTACCAACCCGGCTGAAACCGGCTCTGGATCTGAGTACAAATGTTTTGAATTAAAATCTTCCACCAAGCCTTAGTTACAATTTATGTTCTTAACACTAGCTTAATGATGACTAAGTTATTTTACTAAATTCTTTGTTATATCTAAAATAATTGAAAGAAACACAGAACGTCTCAAAATAAATACAGTAACGAAACGGTTAATTTTATAAAATGAATAATACTTTCAGATTTATTTTTTAAACTATTAAAGTAAATATCATTACCTTATCACTTAACATCCTATTTTCCATGTTGACATGGGTTGGACAGATCGAGAAGAACTGGCAAGCTAGGGATTTGTGCTAACTTCCAATGTCTGCTTTGGTATAGCTTTTTTTTGGTTGGATATCGTTCCTAATGCTAACCGCTTCACAGAGTGTACTGCATGCCTTTTGCATGGTACCAGTACCAAATAGTTTGCAAAACAAGTTCTCTCAGCCAAGAAGGAGTAGCATTGAAGGAACTGGCTTCATAGCAAGTGATGGGGTGGGGGTTAATGTATGATAGAGAGATAGGTACAGGTGTCTTGGATCGTCATCATCATCATTTAATGTCCTTTGTCCATGCTGGCATGGGTTGGACAGTTTGACTGGGCTGGCACGCTGGAAGGCTGTGCTGCGATTATAATAACACAATCATAATTACATTGTACTAATGTTGTATTACATTTTACTTATTTAGTACTTATGAACATCAGATTAAGTTGATGCTAAGTTGATAATTGCATCCTCTTTCTCCATTCTTCTCCAATCTGCTTTGTATTGTTACCACTGCCATTGTTGTTAGTGACTACTTAACCACCACCACTAACACCCCATCACCACCACCACCGCTGCTGCTGCTGTTGCTACCACCATCACCACCACCTTGCTTGCCACCTGTTGCTCTGGATCAGCTCCAACAATGTAGCTATTTGGCAATGGTTACAAATAGATGGGGCTGTAGGTAACTGCTAACTATATTAGTAACAAAGGATTCTCATTTCCATATGAAAGGCAACTTGATTCTCCCATCCTCATCCTAATCGTCATCATCATCATCATCATCGTTTAATGTCCGCTTTCCATGCTAGCATGGGTTGGACGATTTGACTGAGGGCTGGCGAACCAGATGGCTGCAACAGGCTCCAATCTTGATCTGGCAGAGTTTCTACAGCTGGATGCCCTTCCTAACGCCAAACACCCCGAGAGTGTAGTGGGAGCTTTTATGTGCCACCAGCATGAGGGCCAGTTAGGCAGTACTGGCAACAGCCATGCTCAAATGGTGTTTTTCAAGTGCTACCTGCACAGGAGCCAGTCCAGCAGCACTGGCAACAACCTCACTCGAATGTTTTTTTCACGTGCCACTAGCACAAGTGCCAGTAAGGTGACGTTGGTAATGACCACGCTCAAATGGTACCTTTTACGTGCCACCAGTACAGAAGCCGGTTAGCAGCTTTGGCAACAATCACGCTCTGATGGTGCTCTTTGCGCTCCACTAGCACAGATGCCAGTCATCGTCTACAATAAAAATGAGTGCTAGGTGAAAGGCTTTCTATGGATGAAGACTGAGAAAGATGTGAAAAGAAGAAGTAAAGTACACTTAGATCTTGTGATGTTAGGCAGCATGGATGAGATAATACTATATGGGTTGAGATGGGTGACAACATATCTGAATGGCAGATCTTTCTAACCCATTCTAACATAAAATTTAGGATACTGAAAACAATATTCACAATCTAGTTTCAAATAAACCCTTGCATACATATTTTGAAATTAACTGTTGTTACTGAAATATCAGAACAAATAAACAGTTCATACCTGCTTTTTTTTCCTTTTTCTTTTTAATGTAAAGACAGTTTGAAATACTGTCAGAGCAAGCATTCATTTGTTGAAATTACGTCTCTGTTTCTGCCTCTCTGTCACCCTCTAACCTTTTCATCCTCTGACATTAGTTCCCTCTCCTCAAATGCCCCTGCACCTCTCATAATTCACTGTCTTGTGAGTTACTTGATGACCCTGCCAGTGCTGGTGCCATGTAAAACGCATCCAGTCCACTCTGTAAAGTGGTTGGAATTTAGAAGGGTATCCAGCTGTAAAAACCATGCCAAAACTGACCTCACCTGTACTAGTGCCATGTAATAAGCACTGAGTCTACTCTGCAGAGTGATTGGTGTTAGGAAGGGCATCCAGTTTTAAAAACCTTGCCAAGACAGACAGAGTAGCATAGGGTAGTTTTTCTACCTGGCCGGCTCCTGTGAACCTTCCTACTCATACATGCAGGGAAGATGGACATTAAATGATGATGACGATGATGATGATGATGCCAAAGCAAACATAGAATCTAGTGCAGACATTTGGCTCATGTTTTTGTGAAAATGTCCAAGCCATGGAAAAGGAGATGTTAAATGCTGCTGCTGCTGACGACGACAACGACGGTATCTACAATGTCAATTACAAAACTTTACATTGAATTCAATTATTGACCACATTGGTCAATATCAGTTAATCTATGTACAGTGATCCAAGTTGTAAAAGTCTCATAATTGTTTTCATTTGTATGTTTTGTTTTCTAGAGTTTTTCAACTTTATGTTCTAATTTCAAAATTCACAAGGATCGGCTTTGCTTTTCATTCTTTCCGGAATTGATAAAATAATCATCAGCCAAAATTACCTTGTATCTAAACCACCATTATTATCATCTGTCACACTTACCTACCCACCCACCTTTTCCATTCTTCTATTCCTGCTCTTTCCCTCACTTTCAGTTTGTACCTTGACTTCACATTTCTCTCTCTTTCCAGATGGGGAAACTATGTATTCATATCTTCAGCAAAGCACTTGCTCTTGTCCTTCCATATTTTCATATTCCTCAATACTATATACTCTATTCATTTGAGGGATCCAATGCTGGTGCCATGGAAAAAAATATTCTGGCATTAGGAAGGGCATCCAACTACAGATACTGGAGCTCAGAGCAGCTCTCTGACTTGTTGGTTCATGTCAAATCATCCAACCCATGCTAGCATTGAGTTGAATGATTCCAATCCATGCCAGCGTGATGATCATGACGACCACACTGCCTAAAGAAAAATCTCTCACTATTGATTAGCTAACATTCACTCACCAATATGCAACAATTACTAGCTTAGAGATAAAGTGTATCTCCTACCATTACTATAACAGCTTTGGCTTCTTTGAACGAGTAAGCTGCCTCTCCATTTCTGTCATCTTCCGTACGATTTGTCACATCAAAATTTTATCTTAAAAACACTTATCCCCAATTCTTCTTGTCCACATTTTCCATGTAGATACCAACCAATGGAAAAATTTGAATAGAACTTGAATTGTTTCAGTTTCACCAGTTGAGAAAGACTCGCAGAGAAACGTGAGAGGAAAATGCATTTTCTTATCCTCCCAACTAACAAAACAAGAGTATACAGATGACTGATCGATATTGCCTCTTGATACCAGGAATTCAGAATGAAATGTTACTGGTTTTGCCCTTTTACTTGAGAGGGAGGGAAGAAAAGTTACGTTACAGTTTAGGCTGTAGACAAGTAATTACCGTAAATCCTCGAGTATAATCTGCATTTTTTTCCCAAAATTTAAAGGTCAAAATCCCTAGTGCATACTATGTATGAGGTTAAAAATGAAAAATATTTTCTAAGCAATGTCCGAGTCTCTATTTGCTGTCCGGCAATGTTTATTCAGACGCATTTTGTGAGGTTGGGTGCGAAAATACCTTAAGCTAAACCTGAAAGCAATGAAGTCATAAAAGAATCATCCATAACTTGTAGTAAGCAACATTTATTAAAATAAAAGTATTCAGAACACAGAATATCATGTAACAAAAACAATTTGCAAACATATTACATTCCCATATAACAGTTAAGAACATCACCATTATTGTATTACGCATGCGCGGAAGTGTTTGTTCGACTAGGTGCTGCAGGCTTAATTATGCATGACTCAAGTTAGAGAAGGGTGTGTATTATACACAAGGTTTAGGTTTTTCAGAGGTACAGCCCCCTAAAAATCCCCTGCGTATTGTATTCAAGGACAGATCAATGAAGGTTGGAAGTCTTCGACAATGACTGCCTCCGGTGCATTCTTTGCTGCTGTCAGGTGGATTGAGTTCCCACCGCCAATCTCTGCCTTTGCGGCCCCTTCCATCTGTCCTTCTGCAATGGCGCTTGCGGTGGTTTGGCCATGCATGTAGGCGTCCGGTGGGTGAACTGAGCTGTGATGTCCTTCTCCCAACTCCACTTCCCAACTGGCCGATACGCGCGGGCGAGCAGCTGAAGACCTGGGTTATGACGATCAAGGAGGACCTCTCCGTGCTCACGGGACTGCAAGTGGTCGGCCTGCGCCGATGGAACCGTGACTGGCGCGGGACCGTCATGCATGGGCTGCCATGGTTCGAGATGCCTCGAGGGTGGTAGAAGAAGCCGACTCAACCCGTCCAGAGTGAATGTCGCCACAAGTACAAGTAAGTACTCAAGGGCGGACTATACTCGAAGATTTATGGTAATACTGATCATCATCGGTTTTCTTTCATTTGGGATTTTATTCTATGAAATATATATATATATACATTTTTTATTCCCAAGCACACATTCTTGGTAATCTGTGTGCTCGCGCGCGTTTTTTTCCTTTCATATGAGGATTCGGGTTTGTTTTCCCATACGTCTCTCTCGCCGACTGAGGAAGTGGGTCGAGTAAGGAAATAATTCATACTGGAAAATTCTCAGACGACCAAGAGTTAAGTAAAGGTTAGCAAGTACCTATTAAAAACACCTGGGGATTTGGTAG
Source organism: Octopus sinensis (assembly GCF_006345805.1). NCBI lineage: Eukaryota > Metazoa > Mollusca > Cephalopoda > Octopoda > Octopodidae > Octopus > Octopus sinensis. The sequence continues at coordinate 20,010,110 of NC_043016.1, read as the reverse complement.
AGCCAGTTTTGCGAAGACAAATCTTAGAAAAAGATCCAAAGATAAATTAAGAAATCGTAATGTTTTATTGACGTGGATAGAAACCGTACAAAATAGTTTGGTGACTGCTGCCACACTGTCGAAGGCCTCGTTCCGCAAGCATTTTCCATGAAGAGTAATTATTTCTAAGATATTTTAAGTGACAATAAGTGGCATGATGTGGTGGATGTTGAAATTGTTCAGGCCGGGAACCGAAAGACGCCGATTTCTTTGATCAATATATTTTACTTTCATCGTCACAATTTACACAATCAATAAATTTATCGACACCCCAAGGAATAAACCACAATAACAATTATATATATATATATATGATAAGCAAACCGTTGACAAGTGCAGAACTAAAACCAACACGAGTGATTGACAGAAATACAAGTTTGTAAACAAAAGGAAAACGAAGAATAAAGCTTATCGAAAATTTTCGTAAAGCTACATATGCACTTACAAGAGAAGTTTATTCTCAAAGGTGGTTTTAAAATATTCTTCTAGGCTCATCATTTTTGCGATTTTTTTATCCGACGTGTTTAGCAGGAATGCAATCAAATTATGTTTAGAGGTTTCTTAGCAACGATCACGTGCGCTGCTCAGAAACTAATAAACGTTTGTTTATTTTCCCCCCTCAGCTCCATCTCTTGTTGTCCTATCTATTCACAATCATTTAGAAACATTCAAATATTACATTAACCATCGAAATTTATTTCAAGGAAACCTTTAGCGGCTAATGAAAAATATAAGGCGCTTGTACACTTTCATACCCCCGCCCATTTTTAAATATCAAGGTTTTGGACTATTTTTCTACCTCTAGCCAAGCAAGAGTTCGACAAAACTATTATTAGAATTTTATATTCATTATTAGATTTATTATACACAAACATCGCAATTTTATAGATTAGACTAAGGACAAATGTGAGATAATTTGGCATGGATCCTATAATTTTTAAAATTATTAATAAATGGTATAACCAAAAGAGAGTTCAGTAAAAGTAGTAATTTTTTATTTCGACTTCAAAGGCTTATTACATGCGTTATAAAATGACTGACAGTAACTTTTAACGTCGGTTCCCAAGCAGGTGCGAATTTCACTAAATATCGTTTTTGAAGATTGGAATACTTTTGAAAAGTACTATAGATGAAATAATCTTTTCTACTCTAGGCACAAGGCCCGAAATTTTGGGGGATGGGGGCCAGTCGATAAGATCGACCCCAGAACACAACTGGTACTTAATTTATAGACTCCGAAAGGACGAAAGTCAAAGTCGACCTCGGCTTAATTTGAACTGAGAACGTAGCGGCAGACGAAATACCTATTTCTTTACTACCCACAAGGGGCTAAACACAGAGGGGACAAACAAGGACAGACGGATTAAGTCGATTACATCGACCCCAGGGCGTAACTGGACTTAATTTATCATCCCCGAAAGGATGAAAGGCAAAGTTGACCTCGGCAGAATTTGAACTCAGAACGTAACAGCAGATGAAATACGGCTACACATTTCGCCCGGAGTGCTAACGTTTCTGCCAGCTCGCCGCTTTATTATAGATGAAATAATGCAAAAGCATATTGCCAGTGTGCACACACACTGACATTTACAGTTCTTTGCTTAAGAAAACAATTACACAAGAGCTGTTGATGAAGTTAGCTACAAGTGCCCTGTTAGTCAGGATTCCAGGATAACATAGAGAAGAGTTACGGAGGTGTACATGCATAGCAAGTGACCTGATCTGAGATCGTGTGCGGGAACGAAAACAATTGCGGCATGGAAGGTGTTTATAAGCCATTTAAGAAACACACAAAATCCGTTAGATTCACTTCAACATTTAAATTTAATTTGCTAAAATATTTTTTGTCGCTTAGAGACCGCGACCTGTTCACTGACAAAATTCCATGCTGCATCTCTGTGCACGGAATTTTGTCAGTGAACAGGTCGCGGTCTCTAAGCGACAAAAAATATTTTAGCAAATTAAATTTAAATGTTGAAGTGAATCAAACGGATTTTGCGTGTTTCTTGGATCTTTTTACTTTGACCGGCAGATTTTTAAAATAATTTCTATGTAATTAAGCACTTTTAAACTTCGTATACTGGTAGTGTGTTACATAAAACATCTTTTTTTCTTGGCTTTCTTGAGAAAATTCTGTAGTTTGTAAGCAGATATTGAATTCATCTCAATAGACGTCATTGATTGGTTGAAATTGCCGAAATGCAAGAAATTAAACAACAAATAGCTTACAAACTACAGAATTTTCTCAAGAAAGCCAAGAGAAAAAGATGTTTTATGTAACACACTACCAGAATACGAAGTTTAAAAGTGTTTAGTTACATAGAAATTATTTTTAAAATCTGCCGGTCAAAGTGAAAAGATCCTGTTTCTTATATAGAGAAGAGTTTTCTCAAATTATTTACATAAAAAAAATGAAACAGAAAAGAAGAAATGTACTTCGTTTACTGTCTTACATTGGTACCTATTTTGATTTGCATATATTCGCTGATATTCTCCTGTCGTTTCTGAGTCAAGCGAACCACCTTTAACCCTTTAGTGTTCAGGTTATTCAATCAAACATAATGCCTATTGATTCCCATTGATTTGAATTATGAAGAAAGGAAATCAACTCATAAATTATTGCCTCACCCACCGTTCCTTTTTGTTTTACTTCTGAATTTGACATGTTCCTAAGATGGCAAAACAGCCAATAAATTCATCAAAGAACAGTCAGATTTGTAACAATTTTTGGTCTGTTGTATTTGTGGTGCTCAAGTTCTGGGATCTTCTCAGTGGTTATCCAATGCAGGTCATTCCAATAAACTGAAGTTCCACAAAACCAAAAAAAAAAAAAGCTCAAAGTTTCTGGGTCAATCCCACTGTTTGACTCCTTGGACAAATGTCTTGCACTTATAGCTCCAGGTCAGCCTATAGTACAAATAAATGTCCTGTACTGTAGCCCCAGATCAACCAGAAATTAAACTAAGCCTTATTAATGCATTTTGGAGGATGGAAACCGAAAGCCAGTTGTGTATGTGTGTGTGTCTCGTCTGTTCTTCCTGCCACTGCTTGACAACCAGTGTTGGTTTGTTTATGTCTGGTAACTTAGTGATCTGGTAACAGAAATTTAAAAAAAAAAAAAAATTCGAGCGAGGTCGTTGCCAGTACCGCCTGACTGGCCCCTGCGCCGGTGGCATGTAAAAGCACCCACTACACTCTCAGAGTGGTTGGCGTTAGGAAGGGCATCCAGCTGTAGAAACTCTGCCAAATCAAGACTGGAGCCTTGTGCAGCCATCTGGTTTGCCAGCCCTCAGTCAAAATCGTCCAACCCATGCTAGCATGGAAAGCGGACGTGAAATGATGATGATGAGAAAATAAATACTAAGATTAATTTGTTTGACAAAAACAAACTTTCAAGGCAGTGCCCTAAGAATGGCTGCTGTGTATTGACTAAAATAAGTTAAAGAAGACCAAAAAAACAGAAAATGAAATGACATTCCAATACAATTGAGTCCAAAATTAACTGGTACACAAAAAACTATAACTTCTTTGTATCCATGCTTTAAGAATCACAGATTATGGATCTACAAAAACGAAAAAGAAAAGAAAAGGCTTTTATTTGGATGGTAGCCTTTTCCCCATAAGTTTTCAGATCTGACTTCCTTCTGAAAGTTATCGGATCAATATTTTTAACACATGAAATTATGGTTCCTCAAAATAATGCATAATATAAATCCTAAAAATTTTTCTAAAATGTCAAAATAAAAATTATGGAAAATGTGTGGGTCTTCTTTCTACCTCCAATTCTTTTTATTTTAGATTTGCAATTTACAATGCTTAAAACATACAAATCGAAAGAAATTATGCTTTTTGGTACACTAGATAAATCTCTGATTGTATTCTATAGGAATGTCAAACAAAAACCTGAAGATTTTCTATTAAATTAATCAAAATAATGCACTACTGGATGAATGACACCTCTGACCTTATCCTTTCCCCTCACCCTCTATATCACTTCATTCTTCTACTTACTTCCTCCTACCTTTCTCTTATAAGAGAGCTTCAAGTGTGAAGCTCTTATGATCTTGTTTCTTACCAGTAGCACCCAGTTTTTTTTGTATTTTTTTTTTTAATACTTAGGGTGTAAAACTCTGCTGTCTTTCATTAATTCTTTTCCTTTCAATTTTTCCCTGAAGAAGGAATCTGTCCAAAATGTTAGATTTTCCTTCCTCATGGCAAGGCGGCCAGTGGCATGTAAAAGACACCATTTGAGCGTGATTGTTACCAGCATCGCCTTACTGGCACCTGTGCCGGTGGCATGTGTAAAAAGATTCGCACGAGGTCATTGCCAGTACCGCCTGACTGGCCCCCGTGCCGGTGGCACGTAAAAGCACCCACTACACTCTCGGAGTGGTTGGCGTTAGGAAGGGCATCCAGCTGTAGAAACTCTGCCAGATCAAGATTGAAGCCTGGTGCAGCCATCTGGTTTGCCAGCCCTCAGTCATTCGTCCAACCCATGCTAGCATGGAAAGCAGACGTGAAATGATGATGATGATGATGATGACAAGTTCATTGTACACTTTTCATTGATTTTACTTTACGAATACAAGTCTTACTAACATGTCTCTTTAGAATCTGTTTGCTCATAACATACGAGGGTGAGTCAAAAAGTAATGCCATTTTGTTTAGGACAGGTATAATTACCAACACAGGAACAAGTATCATGCATCAAAATGAAGCTGGTCCTCTGTGGATCACATCCCTATTTCTCAACATAGTCACCGTTTCTCTCAATAGCAATGTTCCACCTTCGAATGAGAGCATGTATCCCTGCTCAGTAAAATTCTGTTGACTGTTCTTTGAGTCACTTCTTCACTACATTTTTCACTTCCTGGTCACTGGAATAATGTTTGCCTCTCAAATCCTCTTTCATGGGGCTAAAGAGATGAGAGTCCAGTGACGGGGAAGTGAAAATAGAATTTTACAGGGCAGGGATACATGCTCTCATTCGAAGGTGGGACATTGCTATTGAGAGAACGGTGACTACGTTGAGAAGTAGGGATGTGATCCACAGAGGACCAGCTTCATTTTGATGTATGATACATGTTCCTGTGTTGGTAATTATACCTGTCCTAAACAAAATAGCATTACTTTTTGACTCACCTTCGTATATGTTGGGAAGGGGGATGTCTACTTGCTTGTGTTTCCTTGTCTTCACAGTACACTATTGTAAATGAGTATCACTGTCATACAAGTGGTGTTCTTTGTTTCCAATCTGTCGTGAAAATATGTCTAGCCACGGGGAAATATTACCTTGTTTGGAAACAGGTGAGGAGGGCAAGTGACAAGAAAAGCATCCAGAAAGGCGGTGAGCTGGCAGAAATGTTAGCACGCCGGATGAAATGCTTAGCAGTATTTCGTCTGCCGCTACGTTCTGAGTTCAAATTCCGCCGAGGTCGACTTTGCCTTTCATCCTTTCGGGGTCGATTAAATAAGTACAAGTTATGCACTGGGGGTTGATATAATCGACTTAATCCGTTTGTCTGTCCTTGTTTGTCCTCTCTGTGTTTAGCCCCTTGTGGATGGAAGCACTCCGTTGGTTACGACGATGAGGGTTCCGGTTGATCCGATCAACGGAACAGCCTGCTCATGAAATTAACGTGTAAGTGGCTGAGCACTCCACAGACAAGTGTAGCCTTAACGTAGTTCTCAGGGATATTCAGCGTGACACAGAGAGTGACAAGGCCGGCCCTTTGAAATACAGGTACAACAGAAACAGGAAGTAAGAGTGAGAGAAAGTTGTGGTGAAAGAGTACAGCAGGGATCACCACCATCCCCTGCCGGAGCCTCGTGGAGCTTTAGGTGTTTTCGCTCAATAAACACTCACAATGCCCGGTCTGGGAATCGAAACTGCGATCCTACGAACACGAGTCCGCTGCCCTAACCACTGGGCCATTGCGCCTCTGCCTTAGCCCCTTGTAGGCAGTAAAGAAATAAGAAGAGCATCCAGACGGAAAATCTGTCTCAATGAACTCCATTCTGACCCATGCAAGCATGGAAAAGAGGATATTAAAACAAAGAAGGGTAGTAACAACATAAATGACAATTAGAGATCGTTAGTTTCTTAATCTTGCTAATTGTTAATTTAATTCAAATTAATATGAAAACATTAAAAAATATTAAATATTTTAAATTAAAATTTTTAAAAAAATTTTATTTCTATATATTTATAATACGTAATATGAAAATATATTTTACCTGAAATATAAAAAATCTGAATAAAAGAAAATTATTCAAAATATATATTTTTCTTTTCTTTTCTTTCTCGTTTGTCTTATTTTCTTGATTTAATTTAATTTATTCAACATTAGTTATTCTATAAGAATATCTAATTACAGAATAATGTGAAATCCAATAATGAAATCAAATCGATATTTTTGGAAGCTAGAAGACAGTATATATCGGATTTTAGTGGAACACCGAGCAAAATATCTCAAGGTGCTTAGGTGCTATGCTGGGTTCAAATACCACCAAGGCAGACTTCGCCTAGAATTCAAATGGTTGGAGGGAGGCTCCCAAAACATACAATCAAATACTGAGATCAATTTGAATATCTGTGTGTACAGCTCCAAAAATTTGCGACCTTTTCCCCAATGTTAAGAATCATTAATTTATCAGCTATTTTCTGTAAAGTAATTGCTTTTGCTGATAAGTCATTCAGATGAGTATATCCTGACGAGGTGTTGAATATTTGATGGGTATTTAGTTATAGGACAGCATTTGTATTCACTCACGTAATCATAGATGCAGGGATAGCAGAATACAAACCTACAAAATACAAACATATAACATTTATTGTCAATACAAAAGAAAAGAAATACGCAAATTCAGTAATATAACACAATCAATCATAGAGACAGGAGAATTGGCTGTCGCTATGTAGTTTGTTTTGTAGACACGTCTTTTTGGGTTCAATCCTAAAGTGTGGTATCTGGCAAATGTTTTCTTCTATAGGCTTATATGGGAAATTTGGTAGTCAGAAGTATGTTTTGCTTGTGTGTGTGTGCATATGTGAGTGTGTTTCCATATCTGCCTTTTTCTATAGGTATCCATGGCCAGTGGCACGTAAAAAGCACCATCCGAACGTGGCCAATGCCAGTGCCGCCTTGGCTGACTTCCATGCCCGTGGCATGTAAAAAGTACCAACTGATCGTGGCTGTTGCCAGCCTCCTCTCGCCCCTGTGCAGGTGGCACGTAAAAAGCACCCACTACACTCTCAGAGTGCTTGGCGTTAGGAAGGGGCATCCAGCTGTAGAAACACTGCCAGATCAGAATGGAGCCTGGTGCAGCCTCCTGACTTCCCAGACCCCGGTCGAACCGTCCAACCCATGCTAGCATGGTAAATGGACGTTAAACGATGATGATGATACACTACTTAAAAAGCTGGTACTGTTGCTTATATCCCATAACTTAGCAGTTTGACAAATAGAGGATGATAAAATGAGTACTCATTTAGAAGTATAAGGGCTGATGTGATTGGTTAAGCCCTTGATGCCCAGTTTGGGCATAGTCCAATGAGTAAAAGCATTCAAAAGAATGAATTAATCAATTAGTCATCGTTAAAGAAGCTACAACAAGATCAGTGGACCAGTTAGAAATAGCAGCCAAGCCTCCTTAAAATAAATAAAACTGCTAGATAATATTGATTTCAAATTTTAGCACAAGGCCAGCAGTTTCAGGAATTAGGATAAGTCGATTACATTGACCCCAGTGCTTTTAATAATCTTACTGATCCTGAAAGAATGAAAGGCAAAGTAAACCTTGGCAGCATTTCAACTCAAAATGTAAAGATGGACAAAATACTGCTAAGCATTTTGCTTGATTCTGCCAGCTCACCACCTTAAATGCTAGATAATATTGTCTGGATGCTCCATGCTTGAAAGAAAGTTGGACCTGGATGATTCTGGCTGGAATATTTTTGAGCACATGTTTACTGGGTTCAGACCAGACCAGAAATTAAACAACAACAACCAATCATACCACCACCACCATGGGTAGCATCCATGATATTTTTATCTTTCTTCACCTTCTCCAACTATATATAAAATGTATTCAATTTTCCTATAGCGGTTTGGCTACCAAGTTTCCCTTATTTTATATATTATAGCGTATATTTTCTAGTTAGTTTGTTTACAGTTAATGCAATGCTACTTATTATATTTCCTATTTGGAAATAGATAAAATTATTTAGCTTTTAAAGTAAGGATATATAATGATAAAGCCGTCACTTATAACTTACTTAAGTGTTATCATTATACGTAGTCTGAACTACAGCTATATAAATGCCATAGAGAAATATACTTTCTGGAACGCTAACGAACATTAGCAAGCATGTATACTCTCTTTTACTCTTTTACTTGTTTCAGTCATTTGACTGTGGCCATGCTGGAGCACCGCCTTTAGTCGAGCAAATCGACCCCGGGACTTATTCTTTGTAAGCCCAGTACTTATTCTATCGGTCTCATTTGCCGAACCGCTAAGTGACGGGGACGTAAACACATCAGCATCGGTTGTCAAGCAATGCTAGGGGGACAAACACAGACACACAAACACATGCACGCATATATATATATATATATATATATATATATATATACATATATACGACAGGCTTCTTTCAGTTTCTGTCTACCAAATCCACTCACAAGGCTTTGGTCGGCCCGAGGCTATAGCAGAAGACACTTGCCCAAGGTGCCACGCAGTGGGACTGAACCCGGAACCATGTGGTTGGTAAACAAGCTACTTACCACACAGCCACTCCTATATGTTAAATATATTTTCATGTTCTTTTAACCGCTATAATATTTTACAGGAGGGAGCATGGTGATCATAGAATCTTCCAGGATATTTGAGCCCAATTGGAGAAAAGAAAGGAATTAACCAATACTCGTTGATTGCTACAATAGAAAGCAATGCATTAGAATAACAAGTTATTCTCAAACCAGAGACTTGATCCAAATCATTGCAAGAAGGGAATCTACTAAAAGCACCCAAGGTTCTGATGTTGATGGTTACCATTTGACAGGACGAAGCCTACCAGCCATGTCGTTCCTCTTCTTGAGCCCTTCACTTCCTATGGAAGCATAGACCATCAAAGACTTTTGTCCACTCTTCTTGAATTTGGACTGTCTTTTCTGCTTCTTTCAGCTCTGCTTCAATATCCTGCCTTCCCTGAGATAAAGCCTTCATCTTTCTGTTCTTGGTTTTTTGAAATGTCAATGCTTCTGTAACTTTGAGTTTTCTTCTAGGTAGAAATACTGACTCTATGCTGGTGCCATGTAAAAAGTACCCAGCACACTCTGTAAAATGGTTAACATTAAGAAGGGTATCCAGCAGTAGAAACCAGACCAAAACAGACAATTGGAGTCTGGGTAGCTCTCCAGCTGGCCAGGTCCTGTCAAACTGATATTAAATAATGATGATGGAAGAGGTAGTTAATATTAGTC